>NW_026057580.1:110252760-110255741 GCF_023721935.1 Panthera uncia | reverse complement strand
TTGCGGGCGGGGGTGGAGGAGCACGAGAGGTTTGTTGTAAGTGAGAGGCGGGGAGGGGGGGGGGGGGGGGGGGGGGGAAATCAGGATCAAATAAAGACTCACTGACATCTATTACAAACAAAATAAAGTAATAAAATAGGTAAAATGATCAAGAAGAAAAAACTCTTGCTTCCAGAGCAGCTGTTCTTTTAAACCCATGATATAAAAATTTTCTCCAATTAAACCAGACAAAAAGGTTACCCAAGTAACATTTCATTTTTTCCCAAGAAAGACCAAAACAGAGGTCTTCAAGATTAAGCACTTCAATCAAGTCAATCAACACAAGCTAAAACACCATCTTTTAGTTCTAATAATAAAAGCATCTTCTGGATAGTGCTGGGTCGTTTACATTCAAAGTAAGAGGCCAAAAAAATCTATTTTATTCTTGATTTCCCCTCCAAACACTCCAAAACAGACTGTATCAAAGCAACTGAAGGAAACGGTGAGGTGCTGAACTTGGTTCTTTCTTCACAAAGCTGTACTGTCAATACAGCTCACTGTATTATATACCAAGGCAGGACACCTTTAAGAGTCTCAAAGGAGCTGTGTAAATAGACCCTACGCCATTCCCCTAACACTGCATCTGAAGCAAATACGGTGCAGTCCACCTGACTGACAATCAACAGATTTAAGACCCCTTCAAAGCTCTGTCACTCCACACCAGGAATGAGGAATTTAACACTAAACGAAGGGAGCCCACGCTTGCCTCTGCCTCTTGCCAAGAAGGTCCAACACAAACTAGGGCCCCAATATCAAAGGAAGTGGGGAGAGATGCAGGAATCAGGTGACAGGGCTGACAAGATGGTATGTGAGTGAAGAAAGCAGAAGTCAAGCTTGAGATGGCCCAGAAAGACCGCAGAGATTACTGCTTCCAGAAAAAAGAAAAAAGGAGTATTCCTGGTGCCCACATACCTGAGACAGTTGCAGGAAGGAGCGACTAATTTCAGGCCATCTCAGGATATCTGCATTGTGGAAGTGCACTCTCCACAGCCTGAGAATCATCCTAAGACGTCCTGGCAGAAGGTCTGATATTCAAGGTGCAGAGTGACAGCTTCCACATAAAAGCCAAAAGTACTCTGCAGGCCACCAGAAGGTCAGAGTGACCAAGCCTAGTGTGACACAAGAAATGAAATCCTACACAACCCACACTGAGCTCCCCACAGAGGATACGTAGGGGTAGCTATTATTCTTGCCATGGTAGCCAAGGCCAATCCTTGCTTCTTGACCCAGCACAAACTTCCCCAATCAATCCATATACTAGCTGGCTAAAGTCTATTTGTCAATGGATTTTTCAGAACTCTAAGTAATTCTAAAGAGGTAATGTTGTTAAGTACTATCACTGCTATACAGGTTAACCCATAAAAGTCATTTTAACCCACAATGTACTTATAACACCAACAGTACTTTCCTCAATAATGCTCTTTACTGTCTATGAAGAATCTCATTTCCCCGACCTCCCTGACTGAGGGGCTGTTAAAGGTGATGTTCAGAACCAGGAAAAGCCAGGCAAACAAACACGTAGATTCTAATAACTTAGGCCCTGCCTATTTGCACAACAGAAACACCTCTGTACACTGGCAGAGGAGAAAGTGCTGCTTTCCACCTATCACTTCCCAGTTATTCCAAATTAAAAAGCACAAACACTTGGGAAGGGTATCCCAGGGCACAAGTGCTGCAAGTCGGGACCATCGAGCTGGCTTACTGCTACCTCTCTACACCATGAGCTTAGGACCAGAGAAAAGCTGAAGCAGTCACTAATTAGGGTCGTGTTTACCCTTCCGTTGTCAACTAAGAACATACTGTTTTTGTTGCTTTAGAAGAAAGGTCTCCCTAGTTCATTACAGTCATTATTCCTACTCAGTAAGAGATAATATGCTCCAATTTGAAAAGTATGTGTGAATGGCACACTCCTACACCTCCTAGCAGGGGCCCATCCACATTCAATACTTTCACAGACACAGAATGACAGTTCCTTGGAAGTCACAGGGTCTTAAATAAGCTGATAATTTATTGTCCTCCACAAAAGAACTACAAACAAGATCTTAATTAATTTGCTAACAGTTATGGCCTGTTTACTAAAATTAGCCCAAATTCCATCATTTTGCTTACTACAGGAATTTGCATAAGGCACATTTCCTTGGACCCCATCCTGGGAGAATTAGTACTGAGGAAAGTAAAACTTGCCATTAAAGTAGTTGTACATCTAAGGTGGCTCCAGAAGAGCTGTCCCTAGGGACAGTGACATAGAGCTGCTGAGGGACAGAGTGGGCATAAAGAGAGAGAAAGAAAAGTTGTGACTGTGGCCATCCAGATGTCTCAACTTAGTGCTCAATTTGTACACCAATGCCAGGAGAAACAGAGCTGGTGACAGTCGGATTGGGACCTTAAAGGTCACCTTATCCAACGGCCATTCACAGGTAGAAATACGGCCAAAAACTCAGAGGCTCAGCTCCTCACCATGGGTGAAAGCACTCCTGCCTCACTTCCTTCCACTGCCCACAAAAACGTCAGCACCACCATGCTTGGCAGCAGGGGTCTCCCAAAGGTCAAGTTCTGTGGTGCATGAAACATGGGTAGGGGCACCTGGGTGGCTCAGTTGGTTAAACATCTGGCTCTTGATTTCAGCTCACGTCAGGATTTCACAGTTTATGAGACCAAGTCCCATGTCTGGCTCTGCACTGACAGTGTGAAGTCTGCTTGGGATTCTCTCCCTGCCCCTCCCCTATGCACTCTCTCTCAAAATAAATAAACAAGAAGGAGAAGAAGGAGAAGGAAGAGGAAGAGGAGGAGGAGGAGGAGGAAGAGGAAGAGGAGGAGGAAGAGGAGGAGGAGGAGAAGGAAGAGGGGGAGGAGGAGGAGGAGGAAGAGGAGGAGGAGGAGGAAGAGGAGGAGGAAGAGGAGGAGGAGGAAGAGGAGGAGGAGGAGGAAGAGGAGGAGGAGGA
>NW_026057580.1:110244795-110252750 GCF_023721935.1 Panthera uncia | reverse complement strand
GAGGAGGAGGAGGAAGAGGAGGAGGAGGAGGAAGAGGAGGAGGAGGAAGAGGAGGAAGAGGAGGAGGAGGAGGAGAGGAGGAAGAGGCGGAGGAGGAGGAGGAGGAGGAGGAGGAGGAGGAGGAGGAGGAGAAAGATAGATGGGAAGGGCTAAGAGTAAAGTAACAGAAAACGCAGATGTAGATGTCCTGGGACTCTTATAGTCTGTGTGGCCCAGAAGTGGAGGAACCGTGCAGACATTCTATAACCCAGCAGTGAGTTGTGTGCCAGTGTGCAGAAGAATCAGCCTTTCTAGAACTCAGAGCACATTACCTGAAAAAGTTAGGGAAAAGTTAGGTTTCTAGTGCAGCCTAAAATTTAACCTATATTTATTTTTTTCAACAAATAATTACTGAGTTCTAGCCATCTGGGAATTTACATTCTAATGGGGGAACAACAGCAAAAGGAAAGAGACAAACACTTAAGGTTCTTGCCCTTGGGGGTGAGGGCTGTGCAAAGGAGAAAACAGCCCTGTGAGGGGTGGGGAGGGAAGGTCCTCTGACAAGGGACAGCAACACAGACCAAAGAAGCGATGGAGCAGGGGTGTATGCGGGACAATGAGGCAGGGAAGACTGGCACACACGAGGACGTGAAAAAAGACCGGGGGGCCACAGAGCAGATATCGAAGGGCTAGGACGAGGTTTAGGCGGGGCCCTGTCAGCACTGAAGGGAGCTCATCTCTATCTTGACGGGGCGGGGCCTCTGAACGGTACCAAGCAGCAGACTGAAACGGTCCAGCTTTCACGTCAAGACTGCCGGATGGGGACAGAGTGAAAGCGGAAAGGACAGGCAGGAGGTTGCAGCGATCCAGGGGCGAGGCGATGGTGCCTGAAGGAAGCTGCTCACTCGTGAGAGGGAGGAGAGAGCAGCCTGGAGCTGAGCTGCGGAGTTGGAACCAACAGAACTTCTGAGGAACTAGATGAGGGAGCGGAAATGGAGGCGTGGCTGCCTTGTGTGGGAAAAGGGGATAATCACACTAAAATGAGGTGTTGGCACGGCCCACACTCCGTCTCTGCCGAGACTGTATTCCCACTTACTAGCCGAGGGGCCCTGAGTGCTGTGGGAAGTAACTTCGTCTCTCTGCTTCAGAGTCTGACATTACCAGTCAGGGAGAGTAAGAGAATCTACCTCACGGATTTACTGAGAATCCAATGAGTTAGTATCTGTAACATACTTAAAACAGTGCCTGGCACACAGTAGGAGCTATACAATTCTATTCTTATTACTATTCTCATCACCTACTTCATGGTACTGTTGTTAGGACTAAATAGACTGAGTTTAAGGAAGTGCCTGGCACATTAATTCTCTCAATAAACGTCGGCTCTTATTGCTATCATCATGAATGATTCCCAGTCGGTGGCAATAATTGAGGTGAAGAACAGAATGGAGAGGGGGCTGCTGTGAAAAGGTCCAGAGGGCCTGTGGAAGAGGTTCCATTTGGTGTGTTAATTCTGCAGTGTCCATGAGGCATTCAAATGTCTAGGTCAAGTGTGTCGCTGGACATGAATCTGAACCTCAGAGGAAAAGTCTGGAGTTGAGATATTAACTTAAGAGCCATTCACATAAAAATGAGTTAACTACAGAAAATGGTGAGCTTGGTGACAAGGAAGATGAAGGTGGAGGAAAGAAGATGGTCTAGTGGTGAACCCAATGAAACCCCAACATCCCAGGTCAGGCCTGGGTGGAAGAGGCAGAAAAAGAGACTGACAAAGAACCGTGCAGAGGAGGAGGAAGGCCAACAGACATTGGGTCCTAACAGCTCTAACTTCTGAAAGGTCAAGTTGGATAAACACACTGGAAGGAGCCACATGGAGATTATCAATGATCTTGACGAGAGCATTTTTAGCACCTTACATATTCATTTCAACTCTACCTTTCATTTACAACACCATAAAAGAACATGAGTCTCAAGGGTGATGTACAGTGAGGAAAACTCTGACCTCAGAGTCAAGAGACCAAAGTCTAAGCTTCAAGTCTAAGGGTCTTGGGTAAGTCCCTCAACAAAAAGGGTGTCCATTCCTCCACAGGTAAAATGACAAAATTGGACCAGATTCCCAAACACAGGTCACAGGCTCTCTATGTGTCTAAAACCTGCTAACCAAAGTACATAGTATTCTCAGTATTTAAAAGGTACTGATCGCTCCTTAGCCATTTGGCTAAGATCAAGTGTAAAATGTGCTAAGAACCATGCATCCGGTGCTCACTTCAGCTGCACGCACACTAAAACGTGTACAATACAAAGAGTGGCACGGACCCTGCACGAGGATGACATACAAATTCATGAAGTAGCCCATGTTTAAAAAAAAAAAAAAAAAGAACTACGCATCTACCTCGGGTACAGTTCCACAAACAAAACTGTCACATTTGTTTCTGGCTGAAATTATAACTGAGCGTGGCAACATCTGTGAAGCTGGGAAGCAGCCATGGTTAAGAAGGGAGACTCTGGAATCTGAATGCCTGACTTCAAATCCCAGCTCCATCACTTACTGCCTGACAAGAGCCATGCTGTTAAGCTGCTCAAGGCCTAGTTTCCCACTCTGTGAAGTGGGGATTATAAACACTGCCTACCTCACAGCGTAGTGGAAGGTTTTAAACGCATCAGTCCTTGAAAGACCTCAGCAGAACTCTCCATTGACCTTCCTCCTCCCTCTTGACTGCTCTTTGTCAACCTCCTCTGCTGGCTCCCTACCATGGCCTGACCTGGGATTCTCAGACCCTCTTCTTCTCCATCTCTGTCCTCTCCCTCGCTAGGCTCATCATGAAGCATACAATTACATACTGAATAAACAGGAGCTATGAATGCCATTATCTTACAATAAAGATCCTAACTTATTAAGATCACATTTCTGGGGGCAATGAGGGAAAATAATAAAAAGAAAAATATGATGGTGAAAATGCTGGTGATCCCTGGTAACTCCCAACTCAAAAATTCTTCAGAAACACACCTGCCATCCTATTGCATGAAACGCAGTACCTTCATTAAAATCTACTTCATTAATATAAGGCTTTGTTCCCTACTAGACACTATAATCTCCCTGATGGAAGCATACCCATCTGACTTAGTGACAGCACCCAAACAGTAACTAGTGAACAAATTTCTCTTGGTACTTACTCCCCTTAACTCCTAAATTCCACTCCTGAATTTCTAATTTAAAAATTAAAGAGTCTAAAATTTTTTCTGCAAATACTTTTAAAGGCTCCACTGCACAGGTGCCCCATAAATGCTTCCAAGGCCCTATACCCTGCCCCCACCCCCACCACATACCCTTGTTTCATCACAAGCAAATTCTACAAATTTTCACATGTGGCCTTCCGAAAAGTTTCTCCAGGACAGATTTAATCTCAGTGCTTTCTAACTTTTTGAACTTATTTATTTTGAGAGAGAGTGTGTGTGTGTGTGAGCATGAGTGGCCGGGGGAAGGAGAGAGAGGGAGAGAGAGAGAATCCCGATAAAGGGCTCGAACCCACAAACCGCGAGATCATGACCCCAAGTCAAAATCAGGAGGTGGATACTGAACCAACTGAGCCACCCAGGTGCCCCAGCAGTTTCTAACTTTAAAACCCAACTTTTCAGAACATTTTGCTTTGGGAGGATAGTTATACTTGAATCAAAGCTACCCTTTCAAAATTTCTAAAGGGCAAACAAACCCCACAAACTCTGAGCTACCAGAGACAAAGCATATGTGAGACATTTCCCTGCCCATCCTCCTCTTAATTGACTCATGACACGACACTGAGGAAGCTGGACCAAAATAGCTACCCACCTGACCAAGATTCAAATGTTTTCTTGATTACCACACAATAAGCAACAATTGATTAAAGAAAAAAACCAGCAAAAACTACTGAAAAACTGCTTATATTAAATAAACCAATCACAGTTTATGTTTAAAAGAAGCTGGTATATAAACTGCGAGGCAAAGTAAAGGCAGCCTCAAAAGCTATCACATGAAAGCACAATGAAGGCTGGGATAAATTAGCTCTAATTCATGAGACACGTCATCAGTGAAGGATTCAGAATTTCAGGAAGAAATTTTTGAAAGCTTAGGAAGACTTTAAAAAAGGGCAAGCATTGGGGTGCCTGGGTGGCTCAGTTGGTTAAGCGTCCAGCTTCGGCTCAATTCATGATCTCACAGTTTGTGGGTTCGAGCCCTGAGTCAGGATCTGTGCCGACAGCTCGGAGCCTGGAGCCTGCTTCAGATTCTGTGTCTCCCTCTCTCTCTGCCCCTCCCCGGCTAACACTCTGTCTCTCTCTCTCTCTCTCTCTCAAAAATAAATAAACATTAAAAAAAAAAGTGTTTTTTTTTTTTTAAAAAACGGCAAGCATCAAATCAATGGATGCTATATGTTAATTTTAGCTACAAGAGTCCAAAGTGAAGTGTGAAATGAGGAAAGCAGCCAAAGGACACTCA
Organism: Panthera uncia; assembly: GCF_023721935.1. Lineage (NCBI taxonomy): Eukaryota > Metazoa > Chordata > Mammalia > Carnivora > Felidae > Panthera > Panthera uncia. Next base: position 110,248,303 of record NW_026057580.1, on the reverse strand, counting down.
TGCAAGAAATGTCCACGCAGTGCCCACCACAGCCCCAGGCACAGGGCTGGGGTTAGCACTTCGAAGTACAGGGAAGTCCCATCCCTGCCCTGAGGAGCTCCCCGCATAGTGGGAAAAGATGGAGGATAAACTTCAAGACTACTAGATAAATTCTCTAACCAACGGCCAACAAAGGGCTCTCAGGCAGAGCTAACAGAATCTTGATTGCATGACCGGTCCGTGACAACATAAAGCCAGTGAAGGATCTTTAACACCGTACGACAGCAAAGCAAAACAAGAAGATTTGGGGGCACCTGGGTGGCTCAGTCAGTGGGCATCCAACTTTCAAATTTGGCTCAGTTCATGATCTCACAGTTCATGAGATCGAGTCCCCCATCAGGCTCTCACTGACAGCAAAGAGGCTGGGGACTCACTCTCTCCTTCTCTGCCCCTTCCTTGCTCGCTCTCTCCCTCTCTCGCAAAATAAATAAACTTAAAAAAAAAAAAACAAGAATTTATTGATAAAAATTATATTGACAACAATACCCATATAATGACATGGACGCAACTGTCTATCAACAGATGAACAGATAAGCAAAATGTGTACATGTACCAACAGACAGACAGACACATACACAGAGGAATATTATTCAGCCTTAAAAAGGAATAAAATTCTGTAATGCTACAACAGAGATATACCTTGGAGAGCATTGTGTTAGTGAAATAAGCCAGTCACAAAAAGATAAATACTGTATGATTCCACTTAACTGAGCTACTTAGTGTAGTCAAAATCACAGGGACAGAAAGAATGATGGCTGACAGAGGCTTGAGGGGATGGTGGTAATTGTTTAATGGATACACAGTTTCAGGTTTACAAAATGAAAACCGTTATGAAGATGGATGGTGGTGATGGTTGCACAACCTTATGAATGTATTTAATACCACTGAATTGTACACTTAAAAATGATTAAGATGGTAAATTCCATGTTATGTACATTTTATACTAAAAAAGTTTTTTTAATATCCCAATAATGGAGACTTTATTATAATCTAAGGCAAAATTAAACCAGGGTTCTACAGATATAGTGGAAGGGTCAGATCTGGGTGGCAATTTCAAGGGAGACTAAATGAAATTATACTGCCTAGTGCCTAGGTAAGGAAAAGGTCTTAATGCTACAGATTAAAGTAGTCAATAGATATGAATGCTCTATGTTTGACACTTGTTATGTAACTTCACAATTATTAGCCTTTTCAGAAACCCAGATTTTTTTTTTCTACCTGTATCTCTCTACATAGAAACAAGAGAATGGGCTTTAGGAACACAGAACAAAGAATAAAGAAGCAAACCCTTCAAGACCATGATGGCCGTGTGGTGGCAGCAGTCAGGCACCGGGGTGTGCTGGCTGGGTCACACTCCTGAGCTGGGTGACATTTTGTGCCTCAAGTTTCCTATGAAGTAAAATCGTTGGGAGGAGTCAATAAACATACGAAAAGTACCTTGAATACCGCCTGCCACGTAGTTGTAATTGCTCAATAAACGTCAGACATTGCTGTTGTAATTTTATTTATATTCCACCCATTAAACATTTTTTTTAATTTGGAATAAAGGAAATTATTAAAAGAACGTGTAAAAACAATTATCACCCAATTCAACTTAAAAATTAAAATGGAACAGAGAATTAGGTGGGGGGGGGGGAGTAAACTTCTCTCTAATCAAAATTAGATCTACCAAAATCTTTGACAATTCCTGCAGAATGGCCTTGGTGTGATGAACCTGGAGAGACAGAAGGCATAGAGCAAGAACTGATGACTTCTGTACTACAAAGGACCCACTTTACATCTTTCTCCACATCTACAGCCTCCCTGTAAGACAGAAAAATCCCCATTGTACACATGATTAAACCAAGGCTCAAAGAGTTTAAGTTTATCAAAATTCACCAGGCTGTTAGTGACAGAGCTAAGATTTGATATCTGACTCCAAGCCCACACTTTTTCTACCAAACTGTGTTGTGAGGATTAACAACAGTAACTATCATTCTACACCCATGTTGCTTTGGAATAGGGAGGGAAAGTTGTATATAATTATTTGATGAGAACAAAACAATGCATGAAGCAAGGCCAACTCTGTTATGGACTCTAGAATTTCTAGAGGAAATGACAAATATCCAAACCCAAATTTCATGTTAAAATGACAGAACCACAGATTAGGAAAAGCCTTCCCAATACTCTGGTCACTCAACACTGGTGAGGATGTGGATAATGCACACACTCCAATTCTAGCCCATCCTTCCAGAAAGCAATTTGGCAACAGGCAGAAAATAAGTAAAGCCAAGAGTGCTAAAGGCAGTCTGGCTAAGGGGATGATTAAGCCAAAGATGTCCACCAATAGTGTTACTCAACATCATTCTAGATTTTCCAGGAAGTGCATTTTGACAGGCAGAAGAAAGAAGTCATGTAAAAACGGGAAGGGCCAAAATCATCCTTAGTTGTAAATATTTTTCCATCTGAAAAACTCAACAGAATTGAATAAAATGAGTACTATTAAGAGAGTTCAGTAAAATGGGAAAAAATAATACCTAAGAATAAATTACACACAAAACAACCTGCAGAAAACAGACTGGTACCACCGAGGGGCCACTGAGAAGTTTCTAAAAGACAAGGAACAGATGGGACTAGACTGACACAAAAGTACCAGAGTCTTAATTCAGCCAGGCAAAGGCAAGCACACCACTCTCCATGAAAAGGCTTCAGACAACGGCTGTCCACGGTGGGCCAGTGAGGGGAGTGGGAATCTGGCCTGGCAGGACTGCCTGCACCACATGCACCAGCCAGGGAACACCACTCGGGTTAGCACTGGACCGCCACGGTGACGCACCGACCAGCAAAGGAGCGAGATTCCCCAAAGATCCGAAGACGTACCAGTGCATGGCCACTAACTGTGCACAGAGGCCTAACATAAGGGCAGCAGGAGCAGGAGTGGGGAGGGCAGGAGCTCCAATTCAAGAACGCTCTTCTGACCTCTCAGGGCCTACCCTCCCCTGTCTGACAAGGGTCTAAAAAGCAGGGAAGCCTGCCCTTTCCTCTGTATGAAGCCAGGCTGGCTTCTCTTATCACTTAGTTGCTTTGGTTTTCTAACTGTATGACATGTTGGCATGCCAACCTTCATGCAAGATTTTTGAGGGCAAGACTCCCATCTCTCACTGTACCTCTGTGGTCAGACATGCCAGTGATTGATAACAATGCAAACAGGAAGAGATACCAGTTTTTCCCCAGCATGACCACTAGGTCGTGTAACTATTATAGTTTCAGAATTGTACATGTACCATTCCTGAAGATTGGTATGATCTTTTAATCAGCCCACAGACTCTTCATGAATACTGCCTTAAAATCAGCTCAACTACTGAAACATCAGTCATTTCTGACATCTGTAAACCACTGCATTATGCTTTCACTGAAAGCATTGAAGTGTACACTTTAAAAATAGTTAAAATGGGGCGCCTGGGAGATCGTGACCTGAGCCGAAGCCGGA
>NW_026057580.1:110244707-110244785 GCF_023721935.1 Panthera uncia | reverse complement strand
AGTTAAAATGGGGCGCCTGGGAGATCGTGACCTGAGCCGAAGCCGGACGCTCAACCGACTGCGCCACCCAGGCGCCCC
>NW_026057580.1:110223838-110244607 GCF_023721935.1 Panthera uncia | reverse complement strand
CTGAGCCGAAGCCGGACGCTCAACCGACTGCGCCACCCAGGCGCCCCTGAAGTGTACACTTTAAAAATAGTTAAAATGGGGCGCCTGGGTGGCGCAGTCGGTTGAGCGTCCGGCTTCGGCTCAGGTCACGATCTCGCGGTCCGTGAGTTCGAGCCCCGCGTCAGGCTCTGGGCTGATGGCTCGGAGCCTGGAGCCTGCTTCCGATTCTGTGTCTCCCTCTCTCTCTGCCCCTCCCCCGTTCATGCTCTGTCTCTCTCTGTCCCAAAAATAAAAAAATAAAAAATGTTAAAAAAAAAAAAAAAAAAGTTTAAGAAGAAAGCCAGGAGAGGGGCACCTGGGTGGCTCAGTCAGCTGGGCATCTGACTTCGGCTCAGGTCATGATCTCACGGTTCGTGAGTTCCAGCCCCACATCGGGCTCTGTGCTGACAGCTCAGAGCCTGGAGCCTGCTTCAGATTCTGTGTCTCCCTCTTTCTATGCCCCTCCCCGTTCACACTGTCTCTCTCAAAAATAAACATTAAAAAAAAATTAAATAAAGCCAGTATTTGCCTTACTTGAGCCAAAATTTCCTTCTTAGCCATTACTTTTAACCCACCTCAACTCTTTTTTTTCCTTAAAGTTTCTTTATGATATTGAGAGAGAGAGAGTATACAAACAAGCAGGGGAGAGGCTCAGAGAGAGGGAGAAAGAGAATCCCAAGGAGGCTCTGCATTGTCAGCGCAGAGCCCGACATGGGGCTCAAACTCACAAACCATGAGTCATGACCTGAGCCAAAACCAAGACTCAGATGCTTAACCAACTGAGCCACCCAGACGCCCCAAGCTACCTCAACTCTTTTGTGGAAGAAGTCCAGGGTCTAAGTAAGTAAATTAAGTTCTCATCAAATAAAATTTCTCGTAAGCTGGACAGGCAAGGAAGTGAAACAGGAATGAATGGGACCAGGAATCAGAAGACAGAATCTGGTTGGCTCTGCCGGTTAGTGGCAGGGAGGCCTCGAGCAGCACGCAGCTTCCCCAACGTCGGCTGCCCATCCGTATGTAAATGTGCAGACTATTTGCTCCACGCTTTACCAACAAATAAAAATCAAAAGTGATGTTCATAAAAATGCTCTGGAGAACGTAACATGCTTTATAAACTAAAAGGTGATACCTTGTCAAACTCACAATATTAACTTGATCTTTTTTCCTGTTGCCATATGGTATCACATGAAATTAGACCTTTCATATATGCTTTTCTGCTTTTACATTATTACTTCTTACTTGTCATTTTGAAGGCACTGAGTCTCCCCAGCCCTCAGAGCTCTGCATTTTTGATGAGAGAGGTACAGCTCAAGGCTTTCTATTTAAGATCTGACATTTCGGGGGCATCCCCCATGGTTTGTGAAAAGAAGCCCACAGAAGAAGAAAAGGTCAGATGGGATACAGAGCTTCGCACGACCTACATGCAACACTCCCAATTTTCATTCAACAGCAGGGCTCTTCCAGCACTATTTTAGAATACCACCTGGCTTTTAAATCATGTAAAGCAGTAACAAATGTTTCCTACCCTGTTGAAGGCAGGAAATTTCGCAGAGTAAGGAGCATGCTAGAGCAGTCGTCCAGAGGGTGTCTTCCATTGCAGCCATGTTTACTCAGGTGCTAATCATGCCCTTCCCCTTGTCCAAACCCCAGTAATACAGTATACTTCATACAACCTACATGTTCTGAAAAGGAAAACTGAGTTTTAATTTTAAATATACTCTAAGTCAAATGGGCAAAAAAAAAAAAAAACAAAAAAAAAACAAACTCTTTTACAACTGATGTACAAATAAAGCAGATCACATACATTTGGGAAGATAACAAACTAACACCTTTATAAATTCCTAAATTCTCAAATGGCACTAATTCCCAGAATTATGAGACCACTCTTTTCTTCACCTTGCAATCACTAAGTGACACTGTCAAATCTCCTTGGATTACTGCATATAGGTTCACAACCCACACAAAATATTCAATCCCAATAAATTCATAGAGGGCTCTCAAATTCATACAGGGGATCTGTGTGTGTAACCAAACAACTAAAAATGGAAACAGCTATTTTTCATAACCTTGGAAATCAGTGGAATACATGATCTGCCAATGACCTGGCGGCCCCCATGGGATAATTAACAGCAAGGATGGACAATCCACTGATACATCCTTTTTTAAATTTATTTTATTTTATTCCAGTGTCATTAACATATAGTGTTATATTAGTTTCAGGTGAACAATGTAGTGATTCAACAGTTCCATACATCATTCTGATACATCCTCATTTAAGTGAATGTGATGAAAAGTTAAAAGCGGATTTTAGAAAAAAAATTACACAAGGATTTTTTCTGATAGCAAGCTCTTCCTGTGCCTTTAAATTTTAATTTAAAATATTTTCTTTATTTTCAAGTTTTCAGGAATACCTTCCACATCAAGCTACCCTGCTTAAACTTTGACCACAATTTCTCAGAGTTCAAACAATCCTGATATGAAAACAGGTTATAATGCGTTTTACTAAAAAAGACATTTAATTTTAGAAAAAGCAATTTCAGAATCTGTTTAACAGGTTCATCTCCTCAACTTACAGGATTTTTTTTTGTTGGTAACGGTAGCATCTTTTTGATGGTAGTGTCTTGTTTTGTTTTAGTTGACTTTACTGTTTAGTTTTCCTTTAAATTTTAATCCAAAGTTTATGCGGTTTCACAGTTTGGGTCCTTTCATAATTGCTAACAATTACAGGGTATCCCTGACACTTTTTGCAAATCATAGCAAGGAAATCCTTTCCGCTGAACCTCAATGACTTCTTCAACTACTCCATATCCTCCCACAGTTTACCATGAGTGTCAGTCACCATTTTCGATGATCACTCAGTTCTTCCCAGAAAATTCTGGAACACACGGAAAACAGTCTCTCTAGACACTTGGTTTAATATGGAAAACACGAGTGTTGGTGGCCATGTCTGCCACAGGGACTGAGGAATAGAGGATGCTGGTCTGTGACAGAAGAGAAGAACTAGAAGCATTGAGGGAAGCTAAGAGAGGGGGCCAGAGAGAAGGAAAGAGCTAACAGGACATTCAGGGAGTGTCCCAGTCTCTGGGTCGCATCCGAGACCCAGCTGTATCCCTGCCAATATTGAAGTACACAGCTCAGAAAACTTCCACTAACTTCCCTTCTTCATGCAAGTTCAGTTAGGGCTTTTTTACTTATAACCCAAAAACCTCTAATAATAGAGGGCTCCACAGTCCCTTCTATTGACTGTTTTGAAAAAGGCAAGACAGAAACCTACAGGTGGGGGTGACTGGGTGACTCAGTTGGTTAAGCGTCCGACTTCAGTTCAGGTCACAATCTCACAGTTCATGAGTTCAAGCCCCGTGGACAGCACAAAGCCGGCTTCAGTTTCTGTCCCCCTCTCTCTCTGCTCGTGCTCACGCTCTTTTTCTCTCAAAAATAAATGAACATAAGAAAGAAAGAAAGAAAGAAAGAAACAAACAAACCTACAGGTGGTAGACTGAACCCAGCAGGGTCCGTAGCCAGAAGGCAACAGGTGCCACCCCAGACCTTGCTTCTCTGGCAGGAGTTACACAGGATAACTCCAAACACACACATCCTCACCAGGGCCACCACAGTTCAGCTCCTCTAGTTAACACAGCAAGTAATGCTACGTTACAGAAGTGAGCTGTTCTCTATTCTACACCCCTGCTTTAAGTATAAATCAGGAGACAAGGAGCAGCTCTCAGAAAAAACCACTCTGCCTGGAAGCAGAGCCTCCCAGGGCAAGAGCAGCAAACCAAACCCAGAGAAATGGGGGCAGAGCACCTCGATTCTACTTCGCCAGCTCCCATACGGAAAGGAAGTATATTCCAGTTTAAAATCCAGAGGGATAGCACATTAGAAATAGCAAGCACGCTGATAATTTTTTATATGTATTTGATACGGGGAAAAGCAGCATTCGCTATTTTTTAAGTACTTAGTGAAAACATCATGGTGGTCACACAATAGTATGAATATACTTAATGCCACTGAACTATATACTTATAAATGATTAAAACGATAAATTTTGTTACCACAATTTAAAACAAAAACAAAAAAACATGACACATTTAAAGAGTTACAGAGACAGACTGAACCCCTCAGTGGCAAACACCATGTACAGTGTTACATGGGATAGTCATGTATGAATGTAATGTGTTTCCTTGCCATGGGCAAGTCAGCACAGAACTGAGACAGACTTGATGGTCAATCTGGGCAGGGAGGCAAAAAGAGCTGTGGTTTTTCAGGGCATGGGGGTGGGGGCTGTTGAACCCAAGCAGCCATCTCCTGAAATTAGTAATAATGAAAAATCACTCTACACAGTCTTATGTTCCCCCACCTCCTAATACCTGATCAGCGTGGTCTTAACATTACTAATTCCTAAGTATTTCAACATAAACTCCTCAGAAGTCACTGCTGGTTTCCTATCAGCCACAAACAGATGGCAACCCAGAAGAGTCCTGTTCCCATTATGCCAACTTGGCGGGAGGCTCACCTGCCACTACCTGAAACATGGATCCCTCCCACTTGTACACAGAAGGCTCCCAAACACAACTAAAATCCCGCCCGGATGCCCACTGATCAGCATCCTTAAAAGCATGGGGGGGAAGTCTCATTACAACTCCACTAATTAATAAGCATAGGGAGGGACTACATCACATCCTAATATAATTACAGGAACACCGCAGCCTCCATCGCACTTCCACTCTACGGTTCAGGCAGCTTCCCCGCCTGCCTGCACTGGGACGTAATCCAGTTTTGCGAACATATCCATATGTATGAGAATCAGAACAGATCTTATTATATCAAACCTGGAGAAAAACCTTTGGAGATGCTAAAAGTTCAATTTCAGATATATTAATGTATCCTTAAAATTTTATTTACAATGGAAGTATCTATCCTGTTTTTGTAACCCCAACACAGATCTCTCAGCTGCAATTTTTTACCTTAAATGATTCAAACCCTAAGAGAATGACAGACATTCATTCACAAATGATGCCTAAATTAAAAAACACGAAGCAGCGTGTGTGCATGTGCGCGTGTGTGTGTATACTGGCAAGGAGGAAGAATCTGGATTATTTACTTCATCCGATTCCAACCAGAGATGCTGTGTTTCCTGGATGTACTTGCTAATTGCCAGGGCCTTTACCACTGACTACTCCTTGCCTGCTCAAATCAAAAACTGACTCTTTGATATGTTAAGCCACGATTTTCTTTAGCAGGGGCAGCTTAACTATAGCTCACTGCCCTCCTGCCATATTTAAATCCTTCAATCGCTCTTCTTTTGCAATAGAAACCAAAATCTTTAAACATGGGATACAAAGCCCAACAGGAAAAGGAATCTCTCAGCAATGCCTCTGCATTTCCTCAAGGAAGCCATCTCTGATGTGCTGATTAGATCAAATTCTACCTTTATACCTTGTACTTCTCCTTCATGGTATGAATGAATGAATCAATCAATCAATCCCCTGATCTGGTAGCTACTACATAGATTAGCATGTCTTTAGGTGTAAGTAACCAATAACCTCAACTCAAATTGCCTTAATCAACAAGGAAACTTATTTTGCATAACTCCAAAGGCAGGATGAGTGCTAGTCTCTGAGTAGTTTTCTCTGCTGTTTTTCTTGGCTCTGTCGTCTCCCGTGCACTGGCTTCATGTTCAGACTGTAGCAAAGTGACTAGAACAATTGTAGGCACCACATCCTGACACAACAATTTTCAGAAGAAAAGGACTATCTAGTGTGGTCATTTTAAGGTTGAGAAGTTTTCCAGAACCTCCTGGCAGACCACCGTCACATCTCACGGGCCAGGACCAGGTTTCTGGCTTACCCCTACAGCAATCACCTACAGAGAATGGACCCAACAGGAGTGGCTGTAACACATCAGGATTTACCCCCGTGCTAAGGATGGATCACTTTCTCTGCAGTCAAATGAGGACAAAGAAGAGGTCTAAACAAAACCCAATCTCATTACAAAGGAAGAAGGGAAGAAAAGATGTTAGACCATGAACTCAACAGGTCTGCTAATTATCAATCTGGAATATGTGCTCTGGTCACCAACATTAGACAAGACTGCCAACAGAAAACCTCCACCAGCCTCACCTGCAGTGCATCTATAAAACTGGCAGAACCACTCATCGGGTGCCTGGGTGGCCCAGTCGGTTAAGCGTCCGACTCTAGATTTCGGCTCAGGTCATCATCTCACCATTCATGGGTTTGAGCCCCATGTCGAACTGTCAGCGCAGAGCCTGCTTAGGATTCTCTCACTCCATCTCTGCCCCCTCCCCTGTGCACTCACTCTCTCTCTCTCAAAGTAAATAAATAAACCAAAAAAAAAAAAAAAAAAAAACTGGCAGGACCAGCTTGGAGGGGAGGCCACAGGGTGAGCAAAGGGATAAAAGAAAGACTGGTGGGCTGGTGCAGATTCAAGTCCCAAGACTTCTGATTAGCAGTTATGTGACAACAGTCAAATCCTTTGGCCTTGATTTTCTCATAAAATAAGAAAATATGTGCTTGCCATAATGTATAAGGTTGCTGCAAAGACCAAATAAAATGTAGGCATATGTGGAAAAATGCTTTGTAAATTAAGTATTATGCTTATGTAAGCAATTATTATTACTTCAATGGAAAAAAATCACAAGTCACTGAGAAAAATTGCAGGAAAAAAAAAAAAAGGCTGACTCCTATCTAGCCAAATGGAAGCAGTACAATCCACTAAAGGACATATGCTTTAAAAATTATATTCCAATTGGGGCACCTGGGTAGCTCAGTTGGTTAAGCATCGGACTTCATCTCGGGACACGATCTCACAGTTTGTGAGTTTGAGCCCTGCATCAGGCTCTGTCCTGACAGCTCAGAGTCTGAAGCCTGCTTTAGATTCTAGGTCTCCCTCTTTCTCTACCCCTCCCCCACTCTCACTGTGTCTCTCTCAAAAATAAATACAACATTAAAAAAAATTTTTTTTAATTATACTCCAATTAATTTACTTCTGGCTACGCTGGAGGCTTTCCAGTATGACTGACTGATTCTAACAGTTGGGATGGAATATAGCAATACTACAGAAAACCAAAGCCAGTGTCCTCCTTCTGCTCCTTCACTGATCTCTCCTCCTCAGGCCTGCACAGCCATCATGTTCTGACTGCTTTCTAGACAGAAAGGGTGTGTTTTCCAAGTCAGAAAAGGTTAAGAAAATTTTAGCATTTTTACTTAGAAAGAAGGCTGATTCCAATGCACAAGAAGCAGCTACTTGTTACCTGTGAGAAAGCTCAGCCCAATTCACATTAACGTATTTAAGTTGAGAAGTTTGTAGACAGTTAAGTACAAAGGCATCTAAGGCCTTCCTGCCAATGCTATTTCTACCAGGCAATGTAGGCATGAAGCCACCCAACATGGCTTCTGTTTTACCTAATTCCCTGCCTGCCCTCTCCAACTCTTACTTCTGTTCATCTGTCTCCATTTTGGGCTAGGGTAGAGAGGGGCAAGGAAGCCATAGATATTGAAGAGTAAGACAGGCACTGGTCTGTGCCATCCACATTTTTCTCCTTGGGTACCACACCTCATTTGGCAATAAAGTCAGAAGACTGGTCATGCCTAGCACCAAGATTCTGAAGGGTGAAAGTAGTGATATGCTGGGTTTACCTTGATGTATAGAGCATCAAAACTTGCTCACAGTGAGGGTGCCTTTCTCTCCTAGAGTTAAAAATCAACAACATATCATGATTTCCCACTCTGGTCCAGGCAGAAGCAAAATGAGTAACAGCATGAGAACGAAGATACCTTAGGAATGGAAAATGGAAGCAGCACAGGCAGTGTGGACAATTTGAGAGGCATCTCTAGGCCCAAGTTCCTTGGGTGTCTGTCACACAAGCACAACAGTGCCACTGCCAGGATCTATGCTCCCTGGGGGCACATGTGTCTGATAAGACCAGACCAGTAACCAAGAACATGATCCATCTAGGGTCGCCTGGGTGGCTCAGTTGGTTAAGCGTCCGACTTCAGCTCAGGTCATCTCGCGATCTGTGAGTTTGAGCCCCACATCAGGCTCTGTGCTGACAGCTCAGAGCCTGAAGCCTGCTTCAGATTCTGTGTCTCCCTCTCTCTCTACCCTTCCCCCACTCATGCTCTGTCTCTCTCTCTCAAAAAATAAACATTAAAAAGAAGAAGAAGAAGAAGAAGAAGAAGAAGAAGAAGAAGCAGCAGCAGCAGCAGCAGCAGCAGCAGATGCTCCCTCTAAATCCCCTGCATGTGAGAACGGGCTATAAACATTCTCCACAAACGTGCTGTAAGCACAGCTATTCTACAGAGCATGTTGCCGTTTATAGCCTCTTTAACACCCACCCCATTTAATGCAACCTAGCGCCCTGGGAGGACATTAGTGAAAACTCTGGTGAGATCTAAATGAAGTCAAGAGCTTAGTTAATAATCACGCACCAGTGTCTCAGCGCCTGGGTGGCTCAGTTGGTTAAGTGTCCCAACTCTTGGTTTTGACTCAGGTCATGATTTCACAGTTGTAAGATCAAGCCCCGCATCAGGGTCAGCGCAGAGCCTGCTTGGGGTTCTCTTCTCTCTCTCTCTTCACCCCTCCTCCCAAAATAAATAAACTTAAAAAAAATAAATAATGATGTACCAGTGTCTTAGTTTTGCCCATGTTCTGTAGTTACATAGGCTATTAACAGTAGAGGAAGCTGGGTGAAGGGCATACAGGAACTCCTTATACTATCTTTGCACCTTTTCTGTAAATCCAAAATTATTCCAAAATAAAAAACTTATTTTAAAAAGTTAATAATACTTGTCTGCTTAAAAGCAAGAGAGAAAGATAAAAAATACTCCAAGGAAAACTTTCTAAGAAAAACATCAAAGTCAAAACACGGAAAAAGGACTGGTAGACTTGAATACATAGAAAACATATACTTTTACACATCAAAAGTGTCATGAACAGACTTACAGTTGAAAGGCAACCAACAAACTGGGAAAATATTTATACAGCAAAAAGGGTTAGTATCCATAATATAGTAAACTTTTTAAAGAAAAAAAAAAGACTACATGCCTAGATGCTCTATCTGCTACAACTGCTTTCACACATTTCAGATCTATAGCATACCCAAACTCAAACTCAGAGGCTCTATAAACCACATGTTTCTTCCCGTTCTAAGCATTAGCTCCAATTCCCCCTAGCCTGGGAGTTCTGCTAGAGAAAGCAAAGCTTCAATTCAGCGTTCCAAGAGGCAGCTAGCTTCTGTTTAATTCGTTTGACCACTCTTAACCAAAGTCTCCTTCTAGAATCCAAAACTCTTTTCCTCTTTATGTTCTGAGTATGTCAAGCTTAGCTACTTGGTGCCCATAATAGTGAAAATAGGTCAAACCACAACCAGAAGTGAGAGCCCTGAGCAAAAACAAAGGCCCTGACTGGCAAACCAGACTCAAAACTTCTGTACCAGCCAATCAGGCAGTAGCCAAAAGAAAGCAGAAAGCCTGTGCCACAGGTAAACAGGCATCTCCCACTCAGAGCCCCACTTACTTGCATTTCTAGAGACAGAGTCAAAGAAAAAGCATCTTTTTTTTTTTTAATTTTTTTAACGTTTATTTATTTTTGAGACAGAGAGACAGAGCATGAACAGGGGAGGGGCAGAGAGAGAGAGAGATACAGAATCTGAAACAGGCTCCAGGCTCTGAGCCGTCAGCACAGAGCCCGACGCAGGGCTCGAACTCACAGACCGTGAGATCATGACCTGAGCCGAAGTCGGACGCTTAACCGACCAAGCCACCCAGGCGCCCCAAGAAAAAGCATCTTTTTAAACAACATACAGTGACATCTAACTCAGAAGTTTATATTCAAACCAATCTATCTTAGTAATTTACCGACTGTTGTTTTTTCTGTTTTTAAATTTAGAAGTAGGGGCACCTGGGTGGCTCAGTCAGCTGAGCGTCAGACTCTTGATTTCAGCTCAGGTCATGATCCCAGGGTTATGAGATGGAGTCCCATGTCAGGCTCAGCACTGAACGTGGAGCCTGCTTAAGATTCTCTCTTTCTCTTTCTCTTTCTCTCTCTCTCTCTCTCTCTCTCTCTCTCTCTCTCTCTCCCTCTGCCCCTCTCCCCTCTCCCTCAAATTTAAAAATTTTTAAAAACATTTAGGAGACTGAGAAAATATATAGAGAATATATATATTCAAAGAGAGAATATATGGAGTAGTCCTTCCTCTTATCCTCAAGGGATACATTCCAGCACCCCCCCCCATGCCTGAAACTGCAAACAGTACTGAACTCTACTTATGTTATGTTTTTCCCTATATACTTACCTATGATAAAACTTAATTTATAAATTAGGCACAATAAAAGATAAATAACTAACGATAAAACAGAACAATTACAACAATATACATAACAAAAGTTATGTGAATGTGGCCTCTCCCTTTCTCTGAAAATACCTTGTACTATACTCACCCTACTTCTTGTGATGATGTGAGATGATAAAATGCCTATGTGATAAGATGAATGATGCAAGCACTGTGAAGGAGCTTTAGGCTACCAGAGACCTTCTGATGCTACATCAGGAGGATCACCTGTTTCCAGACTGCAGTTGACAGCGGGTAACTGAAACCTAAAACCGCAGAAAGCAAAACTTCGGTAAGGGAGGACTACTGTACTTCTTTCGAGACGTCCCCATACATATATCACTTGTACTCAGTTAGAATATTAAGAATATTAGCCATACTATCATATTAAAAATTAAGTAGCAGAAAGTTATAAATCTCATGCTATATTGAAGTTCCACATATAAAACAATATAGAGGCCCAGAAACAAAATATTTTTCACATAGAAAAGAGTGTGACCATGATTAAAACCACTGGACTAAAAATTCAGTGGCTGATATACAATGGAGTATTACTTGGCAATCAAAAAGAATGAAATGTTGCCATTTGCAGCTACGTGGATAGAACTGGAGGGTATTATGCTAAGTGAAATTAGTCAGAGAAAGACAAAAATCATATGACTTCATTCATATCAGGGCTTTAAGAGACAAAACAGATGAACATGAGGGAAGGGAAACAAAAATAATATAAAAACAGGGGGGGACAAAACAGAAGAGACTCATAAATATGGAGAACAAACTGAGGGTTGCTGGAGGGCTTGTGGGAGGGTGGATGGGCTAAATGGGTAAGGGGCATTAAAGAATCTAGTCCTGAAATCATTGTTTCACTATATGCTAACTAATTTGGATATAAATTTTAAAAAATAAAAAAATAAACATTTAAAAAATAAACATTTAAAAAATTTAAAAAAAATTCAGTGGCTGAAAGTTTGCATCCCAATTGATTTACTCTCTTCTCCCCAATATTGGGGATCACTATTGCCTTACTTATATGGAGCTTCCTATGCTCTGAGATGGCCCACTTCTCAAAATCAGTATGTGGTAATAGCACTTAAGGCCAGGTGGACACAGAATGAAAACAAAGGATTTAAACCAAATCCTCACTTCTAGAAGCTCATTTGTGATCTAATTTGTGAATAAGGCCAGACTCCCCAGCACGCCTCCTTCTCCAGACGTATCACTTGGGTCCACTTTACCACTCGTTAGCATCAAAGGAGGTTCAACTCAAACCAATTTCGCTAGAAATTAACAATCCAGTAGAAGGTTTGATAATAACAGACTAAAATTAAAAGGTTGAAAGTAATTGGTTTAAATTGACCTCCACAGATTATTGGTATCTGCCACATGACAGTGCTTACCCCGATTCCACAAAAAGTTTTGGCTGTCTTCCATTCGCCAGAGAAACAGAATGATTCCCCAAAACCAAACACTTGCCATCTCTCCATGTCAGGTGAAAGAGAAAGAACTTCACCATATGAACACAGGCAAAGGAGAGCCAAAGAGGTTGCATTTCTATGATCATTAGTTTAGCCAAGGAGACCACAGTTACATGCAACACACAGAATGTGACATCCCTAAGCTCTCAGAATTAAAAACGATGCACCATCTCTGAACCACACGATCAACTTTGAGACGTTTCTACTTATTTACAATAAACGTAATACATTAAATTCATAGAGAGCTGATTTCAAATCACCTTGTAAACATTATTGCTTCTTTATATACCTCTGCAAAGGAAAGCATTTTTAGCCTAGGAAGGACCTCCAATGGTACTTAATGTTTCTGTATCACATTTCTTGCACATAAATACACATAAGATACAAATACTATTCACTATATTGTATCACAATTTTTTTCAAAACATTAATTTTAATTAATGAAAAACCTAAATAAACCTATTTCATAGAACAATGAAATTGTGAGGCTTGTTAGTAGCAGTGATTAAAAATTAAAGGTGATGTAATCAGATAAAACTGAATTATGGTGACAATCTGTGGGCTGCACATATCAGTACTTTGCTCTCCACTGACAATACACAGTCCTGGATGTCACAGCCATTACAATGGTGAGGAGGAGGGAGATGCAAAATCAAATACAAATAGGATGCCATAAATCCAAAAAGGCTGGGAACTGAAGCTCCAGTAAGCTATCACAGATACATTGTGGGCAGCACCCCAACCCTACACTGAATTTATTCCCAAGTACCTTAGAATCAAAGCTGGGTAAGGGGACAAAACAAGATGCATGCCACTTTCCTTCTCACTTCTGTTCCAGTATTTAAATTACTAAAGGAATAAGACAAGCAAACCGTGAGCTATCTTCTGCTAAGAGTTGTGTCTTTACCCAAGCATTTCAAATATTACAGAATTTATTATTCAGATATCAGAAAATTAGTCCAGAAAAGTTAACCTCCTAATGTAGGAAACCCAAGATTGGGTTTCTCATTTCATGGGAAAAGATGACATGAACAAAAATGAAAAAGGTTCAAACTATTTGTAAGGGCTGGAAAACCTCAGTGACCTGAGTCCTAACAACATTCATTCTCCTTGGCTATGCCCATGATTCAACCTCCTTAAACTTACTTCTCTAAATTAAAAACAGGTTATCATTTTTTTTAAGACCTTCCTCTCAAATTTGACAAATGTCAATACACAGTTAAAATTTTCTGATTATTTAATAATTCACAAAATTATGAATGCCTAAAATGCCAGCTTTGGTTGACCAGGGTTTTCATACACAGCATAAGCCTAACTTCCTATGCTGCATGTTTTGATATCATTGTTGGTGAACTATCCATCTGGTTTTGTGGCTAAGCAGGTATGTGCTGGTTGTCTGAAGCTTAAGAAGCTGATTATGTGTCAAGATAATCCTGTATATTCTCAGTATATGGTAACATCACCGCTTGTCAACTTGTCAGGAATAAGAAAACTGTCCCGGTATTAACAGCTCAGCCTGTTGCTCACAGAGGACCTCTGATACTACTATTTTATCACAATGATCGATAACAATGCCATGTGTTTTCCCCAGGGAGGTAACATATACTCGCAACAGCCCAATATGAAGAAAAAGAACATAGGGGACAGCAAACACGGCACTGAACGGGTCTTCTACACAAGACTTGATTTCCCTTGCCAGAGACTGAAAATTATACACACACAAATGAGGAATAACTGCCTCAAGTTTAAACTTCTCTTCATTTTGTCATTTGTAAAAAAAACTGGTGAAGGAAACGTTCAGCAGGATGAAAGAACTCAGTGACATCTGTCTATAACACTGAAGTGGAATTTGAAAACATTGAAAAAGTTTTTGAAAGTAGATACAAAAGAGACTTTAGGACCCAGTGTTCCAACCAGTAACTAGCTGGATCAACATCTGAGACTTAAAAGTAAAGGTGGAGACTTCTCTCACAAAGATTATTCATTAAAAAGGCCAACTTCAGGGCACCTTGCTGGCTGAGTCGGTAGAGCATGTGACTCTTGATCTCAGAGTTGTTAAGTTCGAGACCCGTGTTTGGTGTAGAGATTACTTAACATAAAATCTTTAAAAAATTATTTAACAAGCCAATTTCTTAGTGTTAACTAAACATGAGAAAGCTGATGTAACAAAAACTTTAACCCAGGATCTCTACCATGCCTATTCCAAGCTGGGAGGAGATATCTACGTATCAAGACTCGAAAAAGAGGGACGCCTGTCGATTAAGCATCCAATTCTTGGTTTCAGCTCAAGTCATGATCTCACAGTTTGTGAGATGAAGCCGCAAGTCAGGCTCTGTGCTGCCAGCACAGAGCCTGCTTGGGATTCTCCGTCTCTGTCTTTCTCTGTCCCTCCCTTCCCTGCCCCCCCCCGCCAAAATAGATAAATATTAAATATATATATATATTTAAAAGACTACCAACGAGAGCAGAAATAACTATAACAACATAACACCTTATATTATGCGTTTCCAAAGCCTTTCACATCCATTAAGGTCTAAATTGAGTCTTTAATTTAAGTGAGAAATTAGTATCTTAAATTGTAGTGTGTGTTATCTTTCTCAGAGCTCTTTCACATCCATATTGACTCTAATTGTGCTTTTGATTAAAAATAATTAACAGTGAAAAAGTCATTCAAATAAGTCTATATTATCTGCACAGCACCTCTCCACACCTAGAGAATAATTCTCTACACTCTACAACCTACTATACCATTACTATTGGAGGATGTCCATAAACACTACTTTTCAATTCTAATCTTAAAATTCTTTCAAGGGCGGGTATTGTTGACACCACATACGAGTACAAAGACTTCTATTCCTACTCATTGACATCAGAGAAATATATCTGATTCTGAATTAGTCACATTTAAAGAAGGGGCACCTGGGTGGCTCAGACGGTTAAGCATCCGACTTCAGCGCAGGTCATGATCTCACCACTACTTGTAAGTTTGAACCCTGCGTCGGGCGCTGTGCTGACAGCTCAGAGCCTGCTTCAGATTCTGTGTCTCCATCTCTCTCTGCCCCTCCCCCACTCGCACTGTCTCTCTCTCTCTCTCTCTCTCTCTCTCTCTCAAAAATAAACATTAAAAAAAATTTTAAGGGAAAAATAGCTTAACTTTTAAAATCCACAAATAACCCCAAATTTTAATTACAACCCATTGTTTTCTACGAAAGCAAGAAACCAAATAGACTTGACCTGCTGGTATAGGTCTTACTATGTGAAAATAAGATGGTAAAGGGAAAAGACCAAGCTTATCAGAGTTTGCAGCAATTTATGGAAATGTAATTAATTCAATATTTCTAAGCAAAGAGCTTAATTTTAACTAAATACGAATTGGCACTTATCTCCCATCTTCCTTGAATGTCTTCTCCTTTCTTTAGCTAAAAGTACCCCAACTCTCACTGTGACTCCTCCTGTATTCCATAATGTCTTTGTGAAACAACTGAGAGCAATCACACACACACACACTAAAAACAACCCACACATGGCAAATTACCCTAACTAGGCCAATCATATTCCCTCTCTCCAAGAAGACTGCATCTTAAGACCCAAGAATGAAACCAGTTGGTGCAGTCTTTGAGACTTGGTGACCAGAAGAGACCATCCATTTGGTGGTTCCCAAAGCCTAGATGCTCAGAGGCGTGGTTCTTGGCATCCAAAGCCTTGCTGTTCCGCATTTTCTATGCCTATATTTGACATAAGTGCTATGCCTTACAGTTCTGTAACCTGCCTTTGAATCAATAATATATCACAGGCATCTTTCCAGACTGGAAATAATATAGATCCATATCTTTATTTTCAATTGCTGCCTGGAATGAAAGTACAACCTATTTAATCAATTCCTTACTTATTTACTATATAATTATATACGGTAAATAGTTCCTTATTACTAACATGTATCTTTGCTAACTTTTCCTACTATATATTTCTTTAGGATAAATTCCTAAATATAGATTTTCTGGATTAAAGGCTATGCAAGTTTTATATTTTGATACATAACAGCATTTAGAATGAATGCATCAATTTATATCTCTACTAAAACAGAAAGTACACATTTCCCTTCATCTTCACCAACACTAGAAATTACTATCCACCTTATTCCCATTTCAAACTGAGAGATGCCCAAATATTAAGACTACCAGTAGAAGTTATAGAAGTAATCATAATAACATAATACTTTACATACAGTAAGTCTATAGTTTCACATCCAGTAATGTGTAAATTGAGTCTGAATAATATTGCCAATACAACAAACTTAAAATGGTGTCAGGGGCACCCGGGTGGCTTAGTTGGTTAAGCATCTGACTCTTGATTCCCAGTCAGGTCATGATCCCTCAGTTGTGAGATCAAGCCCTGCACCGGGCTCAACATGGAGCCTGCTTGGGATTCTCTCTCTCAAAATAAATAAATAAACATTTAAAAATTGGTGATGGGGCACCTAAATGGCTCAGTCAGTTAAGCATCCAACTCTTGATCTCAGCTCAAGTCTTGATTCAGGGTCATGAGTTCAAGCCCTGTGCTGGGTATGAAGCCTACTTTTTAAAAAAAAAAAAAAAAAAAAGCACAGTAGTATAAAAAAAAATTTTTTTTAATTAAAAAATGGCATCTTAGCTGGCTTAGGCTGTCCGAACAAAATTCTACAGACTGGTTGTCTTAAACAACAGAAGTTTTTCCCACACAGTTCTGGAAGCTGGGAAGTCCAAGATTAAAATGCCAGCAAGGTAGGTTTCATTCTGAGGCCTCTCCTTTGGTTTGTAGGCGGTTGCCATCTGGCCATGTGCTCACACAACCTCTTCTTGGGCATGACTGGAACAGGAGTCACCAAGCTCTCTGGTGTCTCTTCTTATAAGGACACTAATCCTATGAGAGCTCCACCCTCATGACCTCACCTAACCCTAATTACTTCTCAAAGGCCCCATTTCCAAATACCATTATACTGTAGGTTAGAGACTCAACATACAAATTCAGGGGAGACACATTCAGCCCACAACAAATGGCATTTTATCACACTTTTCATTTCTTTAATTACTAATGAAATTAAGTATTTTAATACACTTATTGGTCATTTATTTTTCCTTTTATTCCCTCCCTTTAAAAAATGGTCTGTTCTGATTCCAAATCTGGAATAGGAAGGGTACAGGATGAGCCTGGAACATCTCATCATACCAGAAAGCAAAGAAGCTACTAGACATTATTAGAGGCATGTCATAAGGACTTGGAGCCAACCTGACTAAGCTTTAGTCAAAAAGACAGGGCAGTGTGAGCATCAAAAGGAAACTACCTGAAATACACCATAAATGCTAAATAGAGATGTTCATAAAGATACTCAAAAAAAAAAAAAAAAAAAGAGAGAGAGAGAGAGAAAGAGAGAGAGAGACACCTGAGTTGTGGCTCAGTCGGTTGAGCATCTGACTTTGGCTCAGGTCATGATCCTGTGGTTCATGAGTTTGAGCCCCATATCAGGCTCTGTGCTGTCAGTGTAGAGCCCGCTTCGGATCCTCTGTTGCCTCTCTCTCTGCTCCTCCCACACACGTGCGCACACACTCTCTCTCAAAAATAAACAAACATTTAAAAAAATAAAATGATTATAAAAAAAAGAGATAAAGAAGGAAGCCTTCATCTGTCACCGTTGGAGTATGCTAGGGAAATCATTCATGATTTTAGAAAGAGGTAAATAAAGGGAAATACACATTTTCCCCATCCTGCCTATACAATCCATACCTCAGGGTGAGCCCTATATATTCTTCCATACAGCAAAATATACTGCCATTATAACATTAACTAGGAAATAAGAACATCATCTGCATCACCTGCAAATTTCAGAAAGATGCACCCTATGTCACAATCCACATGCAAAGCAAATGACAGGACCCAGCAAGGATGTAACATACATATTAGTTTTATCCCCTATGGATCCTATTTTTTTAAAGGTACCGTGCATTAAATAAGTAATTTTCTTGTTGTAACACAAGTATCTATAATCTCCAGGGATAGCTCCCCATCATCATGAGGTTACTAGGACTGCTAACATTCAGTATAAAATTTGTTTGTAAACAAAATGTGATATACACATATGTACATGGTACACACATACACTACTGGAACATGTATTATTAAGCCTTAAAAAGGAAGGAAGTTCTAACACATGCTACAACATGGACGAACCCTGAAGACATGCTAAGTGAAATAAGCCAGTCACAAAAGGACAAATACGGTATGAATGGACTTATAGAAGAGACCTCATGTAGTCAAACTCAGAGAGAAAGTGGAAGCGTGACTGCCAGCAGTTGAGGGGGAAGGGATGGGAAGCTGTTGTTTAGTGAGCACAATGTTTCAGTGTAGGAAGATGGAAAGTTCTGATGACGGATAGTGGTCCCGGCTGCACAACTGCTTGCATGTACTAATGCCAGTGAACTATTAGGATAAGTTTCTTATGTGTATTTTGTCACACAAGAAATAGTATGTTTAGTATGTTAAAATTCAGTAACTGAGTTAACATTATCCCAGCTAAATTAAAAGAAATTTTATACTTTAATTACATATTCCCTGCAGTCTCAGCAGCCTCACTAACGGCAAATGAACCGTCTCAGTACGGGACTACTGAAAATACTTTCACAGAGTCCTGACAAGGAGTCAATACGATACCTAAATCAGAGCATTTCATAACAAAAGTTTTACTCAGTTTTTTAATGAAGTTTTATGACTCACATGCATTAGCTGGGCCACTCTATCTTCAATCTTTCTCCACACACAGAAAAGAACAGGAGGGAGACTGTAATTGATACTGTAAATGCAGTGGAACAGATGAAGAACAATATCCTAGCTTAGCCACACACATGGTAGGCACTCAATAAATAAACATTCCTGATTTCGGATGCTCCGTGAATCTGCTGTAAAACCAAAAAGAAAACCTGGGCTTCCCATTCTGTCTGGCACACCAGCCACGTGAGAGGGCTGACATTCCACCCCAAGGAAGGCTGCTGTCTCTTTACCCTTCTTCCATTAGCTGGGATCTCAGCATCGATGCTGAAACACGTTTCACGCACCATGTA
The DNA here is from genome assembly GCF_023721935.1 of Panthera uncia. NCBI lineage: Eukaryota > Metazoa > Chordata > Mammalia > Carnivora > Felidae > Panthera > Panthera uncia. The sequence continues at coordinate 110,225,675 of NW_026057580.1, read as the reverse complement.
TCCTTTTACGAGTTAAAGAATTTTTTTTCAATTCAGAGTTTGGGTGGGGAAGCAATGTGAATAACCAAACGGCCACTCTTATGGCTCCATATGAAAAACAGAAAGTTCCTAAGATACACGCACCTCTTCTAAATGAAGTCAGTTTTAAAGTGTACAGTAGAAAACACATTATTATTACTTCTCAGGCACAAGAAGCAATCCTGGCTTTCTGCTCTTACACCCCTGTCTGAAAGCTCCACTGTGTTAAAAATTTTCCCCATATGACTTCCTCTAACTCAGGTCTACATACTTGTGACTCTAGAGGTCAACCACTTCCCCCATCACATGAAGATCCTGCTATTTTCACAGCCCTTACTAAAAGAGAGTACTTGAAATTCTTAAAGAAAATGCACATCCTCAAATAACTCCTTCATACAAATTAAGTACTATTCTTCAAATTGAGGGACTAAACGCTAGATTTAGCTACTCACAATTTATTCATTTCTGGGACGGTAAACTATCAAGAAATAAGGGGGACGCCAGTCTGCATGTGGCTATCATTGCAAAACGTTGAGATCAGCTTCCAAAACGCCCCAGCAGCCAGCCAGGAGTCTGGGCGGCTGCTCTCTGGATTGCAGGGTGGCTTATGTGCAAGGTGCCCTGTCACTTCATATCCATCACCACCTCAACCCCCAGCTCTCCGGTGCTATGGGGCCTGGGGACGAGCCCTCTCCAGAACCACAGCGCGATTCCCAGGGGCCCTGAGGGCAAGAACTAAAAAAAAACTCCAGCTAGGAAGAAATGGAAACCCGAGACACAGAGAGGCAGGATGAAAGGGACCCCCACAAAGATAGATTTTTACATTCTTGAAAACCTTAGAAATAAATGATTTTTCTCTGGGCTTTTTCAAAAAGCTGCCTACTGGGCACCCTTAAGGCGCTGCTGGGCTGAAAATACAAAGAAGAGAGCCCCCAAATACAGAAATCCAGGAAACCGATCCCTGCGAGGGAAGCTGATGGTCCCCAAGAAGACAAGTGTCAGAACACTTTCCGATCACCACAGCAATTTAGCAGGTAAGTCGCATCCATCCCCGGTAGGACTGTGTCACCCTCATTTCTTCCACAAAGCTAGGTGGCCCTCACCTTTCCAACCTTGAAGTGGTGTGACAGGAAAAAGTAGACACCTCTCTCTGTGCTAATTGCCCTAGCGGGTCAAACTTCAGAACCAGCATCATGCACTTTGTTTTCAAGCGCAGGGAGAAGAGGAAGGGTTGGTATTCTGAGCGGAATCTCCGTGATTTGCCAGAGGAAACAGCACAGACCAGACAGCAGAAGCGCCAGCATTTCCATGCAGCTGCCACGACAGGTGACCGGGCCGCTTTGCAGACACCCCGCTCGCTCGGGGGGTTTCACCGAGGTGGGGCGGGAAGGAAGGGGGAAGCAGGGAGGGAGACAGACTGGAGGACGAGAAGGTGGGCAGAGGCAGGGAGGGAAATCCACTCCATCCAGACGTTGGGGAGGAAGAGGAGGAGCACAGCCCTGTCTCCCTGGGGAAACCGTTTTAAGGGATTTTCTGTCTCCACAATTAAGAAAAAAAAAAAAAAATGGCTCCAAGCCAAACGCCTCCTGATTTACACACACACACACGCACACCAAGCTCTATTTCGCCCCATTTTCGTGTACGCTGAAACAAAAGGCTAAATCAGCAGCCAGCGCCGCCCGGAGTCCGGTGTCCGCCACCCTCTCCCACCGCGCCCTCGGGAGAGCCCACCCAAGGCGGCCCGCCCGCCGCCCCCCGCCCGAGCACCGGCCCTCCCGCCGAGCCGGGGCGCTGCCGCCCTCCCCGCCCGGCGCCGCCC
>NW_026057580.1:110112105-110223438 GCF_023721935.1 Panthera uncia | reverse complement strand
AACGGGGGGCGCCCAGCACAACCGGGGGCGGCGTCTCGGCCGAGTCTCCGCCTCCCTCAGCCGCCGCCGCCGCCGCCGCCGCCGCCGTTGGGCCCGGCTCCGCGCCACGTGACCGCGCCACGTGACCCGGCGCGGCTGGCGGGCGCCTCCCCGGCCGGCCTCGCGCCCTCGCGCGCGGGGAACCCGCGTCCCGGCGGTTGACGCCCGCCCCCGGTTGTGCTGGGCGCCCCCCGTTCCGCCACCCTCACCTGGCCTTCTGCCCCCGCCCGGCCGGCCACCTGCTCCCACTCACGAAACCCCGAACTCCACAGCGCCTGCACGCTCACACGAACACACTCACGCGTGCACACACGCACACGAGCACACACCGGCGCTCACAAGCGCACGCACTCACACGAGCACACACCAGCCCTCACGCGCGTGCACACGCACATCTCGCAGCCCTCGCCTTTCAGGGCTACTTCACAGCCTGTGACAACAATGAAAATAATTCAAGCAGTCCGGTCTGGACCCACCTAACTTGAGAAATCCTTCCTACCCAGCAATGGGATGGTTGTGTGCGCTGCCCTAACTTAATGTGAGCAGGGAGTGGACATCACATTTCGTCTTAAGTTGAAAGCCACTAGCAAGCACAGATTTGCTTGTGCTATGAACCAATGTAGTCATTCAGGTGTCTGTGATGGTGATCTCAGACCTCAGTATTTTTTTTCAGTTGGTCTTACAGAGAAAAGACTAGAGAGCCTCGTTTTCACTCAGAGAAAAAGAATTCACAGGTTTTCTCCCCTATTAAGTGGATGTCCTGCAAGGAAGGCAAACTTTATGCATCTGTCCATTTTCCATCATGCACAAAGAAATAACATTACTGATTGTGTGACTATTCACATATGTATAGTTTGGGGGGGGGTTTTAAATAATGGACAAGATCAGCATCCTTGCTTCCCGGAGCCCTATGTAGTTAAGTATAGCAGCCTCTCTTTGAAAGGGTTCAGCCCTTTTTTCTAGTTTGCCTATTTGCCAAGTTTTTAAATCACCTTCAGATTTAAGAATTCCTGCTTCTGTGAAAATTTTTAAAGTAGGCTCCACAGCCAGCGTGGAGCCCATCGTGGGGTCTGAACTCAGACCCCTGAGATCAAGACCTGAGCTGAGATCAAGAGTTGATGCTTAACTGACTGAGCCACCAGGCACCTTGAATTTCTGATAGTCAGAAAAAAAAATAAAAGAGTTGGCTAAGGAGTCCTTTAATTCTGAAACTCCATGTCTATGGTTTCACAAATGTTGGAAAGTGCTGCCTAGACTTCTTTTAATTTCATGAAAGGTAATTTTTTTAATGACAATATTTGCCTCCTGCATGTATGCATGTAAGAGAAGTGTTTATATCAGAATTATTTGATAATATTTTATAAGCATCCCTAAAACTCACTTTGAAACATTTAAGGATAAAGCTATATTTAGGTCTTAGAGTACTTTAAACCAAAAAATAATCCTCACTCAATTCAAAGTAATGAGTATTATGCTTCAACTAAGGACTCAATATTACACCTAACATTGTTGGGAAACAAAAAGAATTATCTAGTATGGTTCTTACCCACAAAATGTAAAACCTCTAGATAGAATTACTTTAAATATATACATAGGGGTGCCTGGGTGGCCCAGTCGGTTGAGTGTCCCACTTCGGCTCAGGTCATGATCTCACACAGTTCAGGAGTTTGAGCCCCGTTTCTGGCTCTGTGCTAACAGTTTGGAGCCTGGAACCTGCTTTGGATTCTGTGTCTCCCTCTCTCTCTCTGCCCTTCCCCAACTCACGCTCTGTCTCTCTCAAAAATAAAATAAACATTAAAATAAAATATATACATAACGTATTTTTAAGTCTCTCTTTTTCACACACACACTCTAACTGCAATCTATATACCAGTATAAAAATGATTTAACAAATAACATCAGTCTACAACAATTCTTTTTTCTGCAAAATGAAAAAGCATTAATCTTGAAACCACTCTCCCAGTACCATAGTTTTCCCTAAGGCCCACATGTATAAACTCTCTTTTATCCAAGCACTGTTGGGGACACATACAGCCAACTCTGAAAAACTGTTAAGGCCCTCGGGTTTATTTTCTGCCTCTGTGGTTTCCCACAGTGTCTGTGGTTACATGAACGGTCTTTGGAGCAAGCGTCTTCATTGAAGTCCTGCTTCTACCACTTACGAACAAGTGACAACAAGAACAATATGCCTAACACTGTTTCTTTAACCATAGCTTCAAACAACAATATCTACCTCACTGGGCTGTTGAAAGAATTAAAGGAAATAATTTATGTAAAGTACTTAGCATAGTGCTTGATGCATAATAGGTACTCAATCAAAAATAGCTCAGGTTTATTAAATGCTTACCACAGGACTAACACTGTGCCTTGTTGGTCTTATTTTTACTGTTACTCCTCATGGGTGCCTTCCATCCCCCACTTGACCCCACCACCACCACCGCAGCTTAAGGGGCTAGTCTCTCTCTCTGCCTTGTCAGGATGGAAATAGTTTCCTTATGAGATTTTAACGTGAAGGTGCATTTACAGCAACCTGTTTAATCTGTTGTGAGTCTGCATTTCGAACTTTTTAAAAAGGTTTCTAATTTTGAAATGAAAATAATTGCGTCTCGTCCAGAAATCTGAGGCAACTGGGAGTCATTCGGAAGATGTGGCGATGAGAGCCCTTCCACTGGCCTTTGTGATCCTGCTAGGTCACCAGCTCCCATTTTGTTGTGTTTGTTGTGTCTCCTTTGGTGTGTTTTGTTGTGTTGTGTTTGTTGTGTTTAAATATTAGAAGATTTCCGGGGCCCCTGGATGGCTCAGTTGGTTAAACATCTGACTTCAGCTCAAGTCATGATCTCGCAATTTGTGGGTTCAAGCCCTGCGTTGGACTCAGTGCTGGCAGAGCCTGGGGCCTGCTTCGGATTCTGTGTCTCCCTTTCTTTCTGCCCCTCACCCCCCCCCCCCACCAAAATAAATAAACATTGAAAAAAATGTTTTTAATATTAGAAGATTTGGGGTACCTGGACGGCTCAGTCCATTAAGCATCTGACTCTTGATTTTGGCTCAGGTCAATGATCCCAGGGTGATGGGATCGAGCCCCATGACAGGCTCTGCACTGAATGTGGAGTGTGCTTAAGATTCTCTCTCTCTCGGGACGTCTGGGTGGCTCAGTCGGTTAAGCGTCCAGCTTCCGCTCAGGTTATAACCTCGTGGATCATGGGCCTGAGCCCCAGGTCAGGCTCTGTGCTGACCGCTCAGACCCTGGCGCCTGCTTCAGATTCTGTGTCTCCCTCTCTCTGCCCCTCCCCTGCTTATGCTCTGTCTCTCAAAAATAAATGAACATTAAAAAAAAATTTTTTTTAAAGATTCTCTCTCTCAAAAAAAAAAATAAATATTAGAAGATTTGGCAACACATTTGAAGAAATAAACCAATCCACAATAATTGTTAAATGCTAAGTATTAAAAGAAAGTGTCTATCCTATGGCATTCATGATTTGACTCTATTAACTGGCTGTCCTGCAGCTCTAAGGTTCAAGTTTGAGAGAAGCCTTTTACTATCCTGCCCAAGCTCCCAAAAGCTCTGAGAAATATGTGACCTTTCTTCAAAAGTTATGCAATCCTTACATCTGCCTTGGGTCACACTATAAGCTCCCAGCTCAAACTGGATCTGATAGGCATCCTGGTAACCGTATGACAACTTGGTTGTGACATAAATATTTTCCACTCAACATTTGGTTATGTGCCTGTGAAGGAGTGTGGGGCTAGTGCAGCCTCTTAGCACCATAGTACTACTCTAAGGTTGGACCCAAAGACACAAGGGATTGCAAGTCACTACCGTGTGCCAGGATTGGTCTCTGCCCTTCTCTCCCCCACTTCTCTGCAGGCCCCTGCTAATCACATTACTGTAAGACATTTAGATACTGGCAATCCAAAACGTTTCTCTCAAGGTCTCTTTCCTGGTTCCCTCTCACCCAGCATCCCTGGCCACATCGTCTCTCCTTCCTGGTTACAACTTAATTCTGAGCCCAAAGTTTCTACTGGCTCAAGCCCTTTAACCACCGAGACATTCAGCATTGGGATCAGGAAACTGCATCCTGGATATACAGAGCCAGAAAGTGTCCATGGCAAAGGAGCTAGAGTTTTTGGAGAATAAGATCAAGCCTTTTGTCTTTTAATGTGTCCTGAGAATTAAAACTGCCCGTGCCAGCTTAGGCTTTGTCGTGGAAATAAGGCATTTAGAACAAGGGAGGAAATGCCCATGGTCCGCTGTACTCTACATAACTAGCCACATCCAGACCATTTCCCTCAGTTCTGGATACTGTCATATTTTAAGAAGGACATTGATAAGTTACAGCAAACCTGTGAAGGGTGACAAGGACTCTAGAAGCTATACTGTAACGTTACACAATTTTATAAACAGCTGTTGAAGAAAATTGGAATGTTTAACCTGGAAGAAACAGAAGGACTGGTGAACTTTGTATGCTTTTAAATTCCTTTCTAATTTATTAAGCTCCTACTTTGGGCCAGGCACATTCCAAATCAAGAGCCAGTTGTGTATGGGCTTACAGAAGGGGATTTGGTTCAGATAAGGAAGAGCCTTGCAGTAGGCTCGTCCATCAGGGAAGTGGTAGCCTTGTAAAGTGGCCTTGAGTGCACCCATGCCTCTCTGTTCATTCTGGCAAGCTGGGCTGGGCTGGGCTGGGCACATGGTCATGACTGTGCCAGCAGTCTTCAAGCTGAGAGCCTCTCCTTGGCTAACTGCATTCTCTTTCCCATCGTGCTGAGTGCCTCCCAGGCAAAAGTAACATCTGGGACAATGTCTAGGGCCAAAAGTACCACTTGACTCACCCTGGAAAAGATGGAAAACAGAAGAAAATGACTTTTTAAAAAAGAAAGAGAGCTTTTGGGACACCTGGGTGGCTCAGATGTTTGAGCATCTGACTCTTGATTATGGCTCAGAGTCATGATTTCAGAGTCATGGGATCAAGCCCCTAGAAGGGCTCCATGCTGAGCATGGAGCCTCCTTAAGATTCTCTCTCTCTTTCTCTCTCTCCTCTGCCCCTCCCCCCTACTCATGTTCTCTCTATCTAAAATTAAAAATTAAAAAGAGAGAGAGAGAAAGAGAGAGAGCTTTCATAATCACCTCCTTCCCTACCCTAGGAGCCTGAGGAGGTAAGGAGGCTGTCATGCTTTGTCTACAACCAAAGACTCATTCTCCTTCCTTCCATTCATGTCATCACTGAGATGGTCTTTTAGGCAGCTCTGAGTTCTGACCAGACCCTGTCTAAGTACGTGAATGTAGTTGGGTACAAATTTTTCTTTAAGCAGAGTAGTCTTTCAAAGGGCAAGGAAGTGGCCTTACCTAAGCAACTGTTAAGGCAGGTAGGCACCATTGACTTGGGCGAACGTTTTTGTTTTGTTTTGTTTCGTTTTTCTGGCAACGTCCTACAGGTGCCTCAACTCTGGATATGCAGAATTGGTCTCTGGGAAGGAGGAGTGATCTGTGACCTTCCTCCATAAGGCTCTGCAGTAAGTCCTAACTGGCTGGTCTGGGCTGGGGCAACAGAGCAGATGGTGTCTGCAGCCTGAACCCAGGCTAGTCGGGGGGATGGGGGGGAAGCTGGCATGGGCGTCCCCGGGCTAGGCCAGAACCAATTTTGACCCAAAACTCAGGAGGCTGTCTGCCCTCTGGGAAGCTGCTGGGAATAAGAGCCATTGAGCTGGTAGCAGAGAGCTATAATGTTTGAGGCTAAAAACAGGAGGGCTCCTGGATGGTTCAGTCCATTAAGCCTCTGACTCTTGATTTCAGCTCAGGTCATGATCTCATGGTTTTGAGGGTTTGAGCCCTGCGTTGGGCTCTGTGTTGATAGTGCGGAGCCTGCTTGGGACTCTCTCTCTCTCTCTCTCTCTCTCTCTCTCTCTCCTTTCCCCCCTAGTGCTGTCTCTGTCTCTTTCAAAATAAATAAACTTCAAAAAAAAAAATGTAAGTAGAAAAATGAGTTTTCAAAGGAGGTAGGCATGCTCTGTTACATTTACTTTCTCCACATCAGATTCATCCAACGTACACTTCTTAATCTAGGAAGGCTGTAGAGGAAGAGAGAGAGGGCATTTCAAAATTAAATTTTTATCTCTACCCAATCCTTTCCTTTTCACCCCTTCTCCCTCGCCATCATTTTTCTTCCTTTGACCATGAATCGAAGATACACTTGGTGACCAGTAAAGTCACTAAGAGAACCAATGTTCAGATATTTCTCTGTTTTGGAAGAATCTACCATGAATTTTCTGAGAATATAAGTACAGCAAACATCGTTGGTTGTACCAACAGTCATTCTCCCCTCTTGCATTACTGAACCCCAATGTTCCATGCGCTCCACATCCCAGTGTGTTCCAAGAAGCCTGGCCACCCCCCACTCCCTGACTGGTCAAAGTCAGTGGTCCTTAGTGGATCCCTGGATTGTGAGAAGTAGCACCACCCCTACCACCTGGGAATTGTTAGAAATGTACATTCTCAGGCTCCACCCCAAACTTCTTGAATCAGAACCCTTGGTGTGGGGGCCTTAGCTATCTGTTTTAACACCCTCTACAGGTGACTCCCCTGAACATGAAAGAATAATTGGTACAAGTCAATCCTGCCAATTCTATTCTCTTTCTTTAGAAATAGGCAAGCGATCCCATCTGGTCCATTAAGCACAAGGGGTAATCTGTTAGGGAAACCTTTTGGAAACAGCTACTTAGCTCTTAAAAAGAAACATAAGGACCCCGTTTTCAAGGGATCTGTGGGGTCTGTTTTCATAATAATATGAAATTACACTCATATTGTCTCATTAACGTACACTGGTCTTTTCCAGACGTTACATGGTAGGTGATATCACAGCAGACTGAGTGCAGAGGCAGATATGAGAAACCCCCTGTTCTCTATTAAGCCAGACATTATAGAGCCTTGTAAAAAATGTAAAACAATGCCACTCTTCTCACTACATTTGTTTTGGAAATGGTCGTTTTTTTCCCCCATAAAAATGTGTGATTTATGTTAACACATAAAGGTGTATTAGTATTACAAATAAATTAACAAATAAAGATTTCTATATTTTCTCAGTTTTAATTTATAAAATAGTAAATATTGGGGTGCCTGGGTGGCTCAGTCAGTTAAACATCCGACTCTTAGTTTCAACTCAGGTCGTGATCCCTTGGTTTCATGAATTCAAACCCTGCATCCGGTTCCGTGCTGGCAGCACGGAACCTGCTTGGGATTCTGTCTCCCTCTCTCTCTGTCCCTCCCCGACTCATGGTGTCTCTGTCTCTCTCAAAATAAATAAATAAACTCAAAAAATTTTTAGAAACCAGTAAATGTCAATAGACATAATACATATTAAAAAAACGAAAAACGGGGGGGAAAAAACCCTCTTTTAGGTCCTTAATTTTTAAGAGTGTAAAGGGAAGAAGCCCTTAGGAAATCTGATAACAGCTTTTCCAGGCAAGGATGTGGTGGCTGGGGCTGTTGCTGCCATCTTGTGACCAGAGAAGAACCAACTCATGCAGCGAGTAGGGTGGGGTAGAGAACTGGTTTGTGAAGTAGATTTGACCCTCTGAAGACCCAACCCTGGTGTGTATTCTACACACCTTCACTATCTTGAAGCTTCTTGTTCTCTGAGATGATAAAGCCCCTTCTTGTTTAAGCAATTTTAGGTCAAGTTCCCTATTACAAGCTGAAAAACCTTCCAGACCATTATCATTTACATTTAGCTCTGAGGGCCTCAGTGACTTAAACAGCCATTCCACTTATGTTTCCATAAACAAGATTCGTGACACAAGTAAATGAAGTCAACAGAAATCATCAGCTCTCTAAAAACACAGATCTCAAAAAACAGACAAAACATAATGAAAATATATTAGAACCCACCCACTCTTAGGAAAGTAAACCTTCTGATTAAGACTATGTGCTTAAAACTTTGTAATTTCTATTTTGTATGCATGTTAATTTTTATGATGATGCTAGCCATTTTCAGTTTAACTCAGTAAAAAGCTTAGATTTTGTAACTGCAAATTCTGAGACTAGGCCCAATGGCTACGAATATCTAGTCATACCTATATGATTAAGCACTTCTCCATAGAGAATCGCTTATTAGAAACTCAGTAACTTGTTATATATATATATATATTTTTTTTTTTTAAAGGTAGAGGAAGAGAATCTCTGAAAGACTTCAGTATTTAAATACTCTTTAAGAATCAGACTACAGAAGAGATCAGTCCCAGCAACGATTTACCTACGGTAGTAACCTTACAGCTGCAAAATAATGCAAGAGTTTGAAATATTATAGCAGAAACGGCTCATTGTCTGCCAAAAGCCCTTTCAAAAGGACACTTTTAACTAAGTGTCTGCCCAGGTAAGGACATTTCCTAAGCCCCTTCCCCTTCTTGCTCCATCCAGGTGGGACCATAGATGACTGATGCTTGCCTGCCAGCGGAATGTGAGAAGTCATTAAGTCATTAGTGTTCCTTTCGGCCAAGGCAGTTAAATGAGTATACTTCTCCAAGCTCTTTCTTCCCCGTCTACCAGCTAGATGCAAAGAGCTTGAGACCCCAGAAAACAAAGCCACCTGATGTAAAGGCTCTGGATTTCTGAATTGGTCTTAATGGAGAGCTAACTGCCAACAAGACACGCCTACAATGAGACTACTAATGGAGTGCAAAACAAGTTTCATTTTGTTAAGCCTCTGAAAACTATAGCTGATGTTAACATAGTGTCTATGCTATTTTAAAGCATTGAACCTCTAAGTAGCCACAGAAAAGTTTTTGACCTTCAGAGAAAAAAGAGCAATCTCATGTTTACTATTACTACTGTATTTCCCTCCATCTCTAGTTCCTAGAATAGTGGCAGATAGTGATTAATATGTGATGACTAATTGAATGAATGAATAAATAAATCAATAGATGGATGGATGAATAGCGGATAAATTAAGTGTTCATGTGAAAGATATAATAGTTTAGAATAAAATAATGCTAAATTTTTGCGGGAAATACTTCTCTCAAATATTTGTAAGAAAGGTTAGCATGTTAACTAGTATTATTTCTGGCGATTACTTGGTGAGAGTATGACGTGATAGAGAAGGTTTAGCTTGGAAAGGTAATTGGACTAATTTTATCTTGATATTCTCTGATCTATTAAATAAAGTGATTAGATATACTAACAGGATTCTATATTTAGCTATTTTAATAATAAGTGCATTTTTAGATTTTTAAATTATTATTTTAAGAAATAAAAATAGATGACGTAAGAAATCCATATCTCTAAATGGTTTTCCAATTACATGCTAAACTAATCATTCTAAATCAAATACACATAACTATAGGCAAGGTGCTCTACAGGAAATTATCAGCTTCTTGAATTCTGACCTTGCAACCCCAAACACATACAGATAATAATGAATACCAGTTGGTATGACAGTAAGAAAAATATTTGTTTTTGATATTATTAAAAAAACCCTTAGATCCTTTATGAAAAATTTCAAGGGATGAAAGAGAAAATATATGTTGACATTCATTCCTCTAAAGTAGAATTCTAAGTATTAATTTTATTTGTCTTAATAGGACTGAAAGATGGAATAGGAAGTTGGCTTGGAAAAAATAAGACGACACAAAGTCCACAGGTTAAATAGTTTTCCTACAAACGATTCTATTCAAAATATACAAATACAAGGGGCCCCTGGGTGGCTCAGTCAGATGAGCGTCTGACTTCACCTCAGGTCACGGTTTTGCAGTTCGTGAGTTTGAGCCCCACATCCGCTCTCTGCTGTCAGCGCAGAGCCAGCTTCGGATCCTCTGGTCCCCCTCTCTCTCTGCCCCTCCCCCACTTGTGCTCGTGTTCTCTCTCTCTCTCAAAAAATAAACATTGAAAAATATATATACAAATACAATACACATATGTGTATGTATTGGTCTTAAATGGTACATGTTTTCTACTAACCTTTCCCAGTCTCCTGAGCAATAGAAGAAATGCTATGGAGAAGTAGACTAGTAGCTTAGCAACCTGAAATTAGTGAGAAATGTCCCCTTTCATTGACTTGATTTTAAATCAAGCTCTCCCAAGGGCAACTATGAGATAAATGACGAAAATATAAAACTCATAATGCTAACACCATGCAATGAGCTTTAGGGACAAAGCTGTATATGTAGTCCACATATTAGGATATTGAGGTCGGTTTGGAAGATATTAATTTTAGTTTGGAATATTCTATCTTCTCCCTGTGATAATTAAACTTGCTTAAGTTGGCTCCTACTGGGATACTTGGCTGGCTCAGTCAGAAGAGCATGGGACTCTTGATATCAGGGACATAAGTTCAAGTTTCATACTGGGTGTAGAGATTACTAAAAAAAAAATAAATAAACTTAAAAAAATAAACAAATAAATAAAATGGCTCCTACTAAAGTGGTAACTATTTGAAGAGATGGATATGTTAATTAGCTTGAATGTGGTGATGACTGACTATATATATAGTTATATATATATATATATACATATAAAACTATATATACTATATATATATACTATATATAGTTATCAAATTGTATACCTTAAATATCTTTAATTTTTAAAAAATATATTTATTTATTTTTGAGAGACAAAGAGAATCCCAAGCAGACTCTGCACTATCAGCACAGAGCTCAATGCAGGGCTTGATCCCATGAACAGCGAGATCATGACCTGGGCCAGAATCAAGAGTCAGACACTTAACCGACTGAGTCACCCAGGCACCCCAATATATATAATTCTTAATTGTCAAATATACCTCAATAAAAACAAAAACCCTGCACTTCTAAAGACTATGCAGGTAAAGAACAAGTCAAAAGAAAATAGAGAAAGTGTTTTGAATTTAATAAAGTTAAAACACAGCAACAAAGAATCGCTCTTGCTGGTGAAGACATGGCTCTTCAGAGTCTCCTTGTGTGGGCTTTTTTGTTGTTGTTGTTGTTGTTAACAGTAAAGGGAGTATGGAAACAAAAAGGTAAAATTGAGGTCTCAGGCCAAGAAAGCCTTTGTAAAACCTTCCATACAGTGGTCTCCAAAGAGGGAAAAAATATGCAAAGATACCATTTGTAACCCCCAAAGGTGAAGATTATAAAGTAGGAAACCACTTTTTTGCCAATACAAGGTAAATGCCTTGTTTCTCTGGTAGGAATTAAGTCTGAAATCCAAATCAGGTTTATTTATTCCAATATACTGCTTCTAAGGAGAACAAATATATTTTATAGCAGCATTTTATTCCACTAACATGAGACAAGGAGCAAAGGGAAGACGAATTCTAGGGCATGGAAGGTCCGGATCCCCAAGGCATAGACAAAAGCTTTTGTCCGTGTTTTTCAAATGCTTGGTCAGAGCTCCTCCTACTGGAACGACTTACTCAGTACCATGCTATCAGACGTCTGGTCAAGATTCACATTTTTCACAGATGAAACACAGTGCTGCGTATTCAATAAATCACATATTCCCTCTTTGTAGCGGGGGACAGATTTCTCATTGTGATTTTTAAGAACCCACATCACAATTTCCATGTACCTTACAACTGATAGGTATATTGAGATTTGGTTACCATCTATGTAGAACTTAAGACCTGCCTGGCAGAATTCTAAGTGTTTAAGTATCGCTTTTAATTTAACCCTCATAACCACTATATGAAAGAGGGATTGCTTGATTTCATGGGTGAGGAAACAGAGATACATGTATAGATCTACTTTCTAGGTATTTGACATTTTTAATGGCAATTGTAAATGGCATTTCTAAAATTTCATTTTTCAATTTTTATTGCTTCTATGTAATATATATTGCTAATTTATATATATATAATATATATATATAATATATATATATAAACACAATTGATTTTTGTTTATTGATCTAGTATCCTAAATCCAATTACCAGTTGCCTTTTTTTAAGATTTCATAAGGTTTCCAACATACACAATCATGTTGTCTGTGAACACAACAGTGAATAGAACAGTTTACTTCTTCCTTTACAATCTGCATAGCTGTCATTTCTTCTTCTTGACTTACTGCACTGGCTTGGACTTCCAGTATAATGTTGAATAGAAATAGTAAAATCAGATATTCTTGCTTTAGAAAGCAAGAATTAGGAAACCTTAGAAAGTATTTTGCCATTATATGCTATTTGTAGTTATTCCAATAGATGCAATTATCAGATTGAAGGCAGTCCCATATTTTCCTAATTTGTGGAGAGTTTTTATATCATGAATGAGTGTTACATTTTTTCAAACACTTTTTCAGCATATATTTGATGACCATCTGGTTTTTCTCCTCTATTCTCTTAATGTAGTGAGTTACGAGTTAACATTGATTGATTTTTGAATATTAAACTAACCTTGGTCAATTGGTCATGATGCATTATTCTTATTATATGGTCCAGATTTTATATCTATGTATCTATAGCTGTATCTTTATCTATATATCTCTCATTCTTATATATTGCTAGATTCCACTGAATAATGTTTTGCAAGTATATTTGTATCTATTCTCATGAGAGGTTTTAGTTGATAATTTTTCTTCTAGTATTAGTTCAGATTTGGTGTCAGGGTTATGTTGGCCTTATAAAATGAATTGGCCTTATAAAATGAATTCTCTCCTCCACTATTTTCTCAGAGTTTAGGATATTATTTCTTCTTTAAATGTTTGATGGAATTTCAGTTGGGCCTGGAGTTTTATCTGTGGGCAGATCTTTAATTAAACATTCAATATCTTTAATAGTATAAGCGTTCTCAGCTTTCCTGTCTTATCTTGGGATGGTTTTGATAAATTGTATTTTTTCAAGGAATTTTTGCATGACATCTAAGTTTTCTTTTTCTTTTTCCTGAATAGACCTATGTTTATTAAAGAAATTCAAACAATGATTAACCCTTCCAAAACAAAAAGCACCAAGTTAACTGGTGAACTCTACAAAACATTAAAAAATAAATTATACCAATTCTCGACAATCTTTTTCAGAGGATATAGGCAGAGGGAGTACTTCTCTACTCAGTGTATGAGATGAATATTACCCTAGTATCAAAACCAAAGACATCACAAGAAAATAAACTACAAACTAATATTGCTCTTGCACATAGATGCAAAAATTCTTTTTTTCTTGCTTTCTTTTTTTTAATATGAAATTTATTGTCAAATTGGTTTCCATACAACACACAGTGCTCATCCCAACAGGTGCCCTCCTCAATGCCCATCACCCACCCTCCGTCCCTCCCACCCCCCATCAACCCTCAGTTTATTCTCAGTTTTTAAAAGTCTCTTATGGTTTGCCTCCTTCCCTCTCTGTAACTTTTTTTCCCCCCTTCCCCTCC
Organism: Panthera uncia; assembly: GCF_023721935.1. Taxonomy (NCBI): domain Eukaryota; kingdom Metazoa; phylum Chordata; class Mammalia; order Carnivora; family Felidae; genus Panthera; species Panthera uncia. The sequence continues at coordinate 110,210,073 of NW_026057580.1, read as the reverse complement.
CCCCTAGTCTTCTGTTAAGTTTCTCAGGATCCACATAAGAGTGAAAATATGTGGTATCTGTCTTTCTCTGTATGACTTATTTCACTTAGCATAACACTCTCCAGTTCCATCCACATTGCTACAAAAGGCCATATTTCATTCTTTCTCATTGTCAGGTAGTACTCCATTGTATATATAAACCACATCTTCTTTATCCATTCATGAGTTGATGGACATTTGGGCTCTTTCCATACTTTGGCTATTGTTGAAAGTGCTGCTATGCATCAGCACTCCTGTATCCCTTGGGTAAATTCCTAGCAGTGCTATCGCTGGGTCATAGGATAGATCTATTTTTAATTTTTTGAGGAACCTCCACACTGTTTTCCAGAGTGGCTGCACCAGTTTGCATTCAAACCAAGAGTGCAAGAAGGTTCCCCTTTCTCCACACCCTCTCCAGCATCTATAGTCTCCTGATTTGTTCATTTTAGCCACTCTGACTGGAATGAGGTGATATCTCAGTGTGGTTTTGATTTGTATTTCCCTGATGAGGAGTGATGTTGAGCATCTTTTCATGTGCCTGTTGGCCATCTGGATGTCTTCTTTAGACAAATGTCTATTCATGTCTTCTGCTCATTTCTTCACTGGGTTATTTGTTTTTCAGGTGTGGAGTTTGGTGAGTTCTTTATAGATTTTGGATACTAGCCCTTTGTCCGATATGTCATTTGCAAATACCTTTTCCCATTCCGTCAGTTGCCTTTTAGTTTTGTTGATTGTTTCCTTTGCAGTGCAGACGCTTTTTATCTTCATGAGGCCCCAATAGTTTATTTTTGCTTTTAATTCCCTTGCCTTTGGAGATGTGTCAAGTAAGAAATTGCTGTTGCTGAGGTCAGAGAGATTTTTTTCCTGCTTTCTCCTCTAGGGTTTTGATGGTTTCCTGTCTTACATTCAGGTCTTTCATCCATTTTGAGTTTATTTTTGTGAATGGTGTAAGAAAGTGGTCTAGTTTCATTCTTCTGCATGTTGCTGTCCAGTTCTCCCAGCACCATTTGTTAAAGAGACTATCTTTTTTCCATTGAATATTCCTTCCTGCTTTGTCAAAGATTAGTATGGCCGACATCTAAGTTTTCAAATTGATTGGCAAAAAGGTCTGTGTAATTTTCTTTATGAATCTTTTAATGTCGGTAGGATCTATAGTTCAAATGATAGAAAATTTGATAATATAAAATACGATTTGTTCTTTCATATATAAAAAATATTTGCTTTTATTTCTGATATTTCTAATTTATGTTCTTTTTTTCCTATCCTTTGAAATTCATCGAGACTTGTTTTACAAGACTGTGTATGCTCTGTCTTGGCGAATGTTGTGTACGCACTTGAAAAGAATGTACGCACATACTTCATTTTACTGCACTTTGCTCTATTTATTTATTGTGCTTTGCAGACCTTGCATTTTTTACAGACTGAAGGCTTATGGCAACCCTGCATCTGTGACTGTTTTCCCAGCAGCATTTGCTCACTTGGTATCTCTGTGCCACATTTTGGTAATCCTTGCAATATCTCAAACTTTTCCATTATTATTATATTTGTAATGGTGATCTGTGAGCAGTGATCTTTGATGTTACTGTTGTAATTGTTTTGGGGTGCTACAAATCAGGCCCATATAAGATGGCAAACTTAATCGAAAAGTGTGGTGTGTGTCTGACCACTTCACTGACAGGCCATTACTCCATTTCTCTCCTTCTCCTCAGGCCTCCCTATTTTCTGAGACACAACAGTATTGAAATTAGATCAATCATTGACCCTACAATAGCCTCTAAGTGTTCAAGTGGCAGGAAGAGTTGCACTCACTTTAAACCAAAAGCTAGTGATGCAGGCATGTTGAAAGTGGAGATAGGCCAAAAGCCAGTCCTCTCGTGACACTTAGCCAAGTTGTGAATGCAAAGGAGAAGTCCTTGAAGCAAGTTAAAAGCACTACTCCAGTGAACACATAGGTAAAAAGAAAGAGAAACAAACTTTTTGCTGATATGGAGAAAGTTTTAGTGGCCTGGATAGAAGATCAAACCAGCCACAACATTCCGTGGAGCTGAAGCCTAATCCAGAGCAAGGCCCTAACCCCTCTTCAGTTCTATGAAGGCTGAGAGAGGTGAGGAAGCTGCAGGAGAAAAGTCTGAAGCTAGCAGAGGTTGGTTCAAGAGGTTTAAGGAAGGAGGGCTTCTCTATAACATACAAGTGCAAGGTGAAGCAGCAAGTGCTGAGGTAGAAGCTGCAGCTAGTTATGCGAAGATTTAGCTAAGACAATGAATGAAGGTGGGTACACTAAACAATTGATTTTCAATGTAGACAAAACCGCCTTCTATTGGAAGATGCCATCCAGGACGTTCAGAGCTAGAGAAGAGAAGTCAGTGCCGGCCTTCAAAGCCTCAAAGAACAGGCTGACTCTCTGTTAGGGGCTGATGCAGCCGCTGACTTTAAGCTGAAGCCAGTGCCCACCAACTCTTCCAAAAATTCTAGCGCCCTTAAGAATTATGCTAAATCTACTCTGCCTGTGCTCTATAAATGGAACAACAAAACCCGGATGACAGCACATCTGCTCACAACATGGTTTACTGAATATTTTAAGCCCACATTGGGGCCTTCTCAGAAAAAAAGATTCCTGTCAAAATACAGTTGCTCATTGACAATGCACCTGGTCAACCAAGAGCTCCGATGGAGATGTACAACGAGATTACTGTTGTGTTCGTGCCTGCTAACACAACATTCACGCTGTAGCCCGTGGATCAAGGAGTCACTTTGACTTTCAAGTCTTCTTATGTAAGAAATGAATTTATAAAGTTATAGCTGTGATAGATAGTAATTCCTCTGATGGATCTGGACATGAAAACTTTCTAGAAAATATCCATCATTCTACATGCTACTCAGCATTGGTGATTCATGGAAAAAGTTTCAAAATACCAGCATTAACAGGAGTTTGGAAGAAATTGATTCTGACCCTCATGGATAACTTTGAGGGGTTCAAGACTTCACTACAGATGTGACGGAAACAGCAAGAGAACAGAAGTGGAGCCTGAAGATGGGACTGAATTGCTGCAATCTCATGATACAACTTGAACCAACGGGGAATTGCTTCCTATGGATGAGCGAAGAAAATGGTTTCTTGAGATGGAATCCACTCCTGGTGGAGATGCTGTCAAGATTGTTGAAAGGACAACAAAGGATTTAGAATATGATATAAACCTAGTTAATTAAAGAATGGCAGGGTTTAAGAGGATTGACTCTGATTTTAAAAGAAGTTCTCCTGTGGGTAAAATGCTATCAAACAGCATCACATGCTAGAGAGAAATCATTTGTGAAAGGAAGAGTCAATTGGTGGAGCAAACTTCATTGTCGCCTTATTTTAAGAAATTGCCACAGCCACGCCACCCTTCGGCAACCACCACCCTGACCAGTCGGCTGCCACCAACATGGAGGCAAGCCCCCCCCCCCCGCCAACAAAAAAATTATGATGCACTAAAAGTTCAGATGATGGCTAACATGTTTTAGCAATAAAGTATTCTTTTTTTTTTTTTAACGTTTATTTATTTTTGAGACAGAGAGAGAGCATGAACAGGGGAGGGGCAGAGAGAGAGGGAGACACAGAATCGGAAGCAGGCTCCAGGCTCTGAGCCATCAGCCCAAAGCCCGACGCGGGGCTCGAACTCACGGACCGTGAGATCGTGACCTGAGCCGAAGTTGGACGCTTAACCGACTGAGCCACCCAGGCGCCCTACAATAAAGTATTCTTAAATTAACTACATTTTTAATAGACTACACTTTTAGTAGACAGTATAGAATAAATGTAACTTCTGTATGCACTGAAAAACCAGAAAACTCACTTGACTCAAGTTACTGCAATATTTGCTTGATTGTGGTGGCTGGAACAAAACCTGCAATAATTCTGAGGTATACCTGTATTCTGCATTTGCTGGGTAAAGTATTCTGTAAATATCAAATATCACATATATATATATATATATATATATGTTTGGAACTAGAATATAAATGGAATTGGAAATGATATATTTATGTATTATATATATATATATAAATTTATATCATTTCCAATTCCATTTCAACATTCTAGCCTCCTCCTTTCTGTTCTTTCTAGCCTCCTCCTTTCTGTGTTTGTAAATCTCATATAGCGGGAAACCTGGCTTCTAATATCCTCAATATATCTGCTTCTTTGCCCATCCAATTAACTCATTTGCTCAATGTAGCCAGTCTCCCTACCACTCTCACTGATGCCTCCTCCTACCTACCTCTGCACCCTCCCTCCCCTGCTCCGTTTACTCTTCTACCAAAGCCTCAGCATGACATCATTCCCTTATTCCCCCAGGTCCTCAGCCTCCAGGGCATCACACCATTGTATGGCACCCTCTCCCTCTCCCATGCCACTTCCTCTAGAACTCTGGGGCATTCTGCATTGTAGGTTCTGCGTAGCACCCCCCTTTTCCTCATTGCCTCACTTCCTCCATTGCCAAAGTTTCTGTGCTAGGAGGGAAGGGAAGAAAAGGATGGGAAGGGAAAAATTAAAGAAAAAAATTTTAAGGTCTTATATTTGGCCATATATTTACTCTCTGGTGTTCTTCATTCTTTCTAGCAGATCTGGGCTTTCTTCTGGTATCATTTCCCCTCAGCTGGAAGAAGATATCTTAGGATTTCCTGAAATACAGGTCTGCTTATGACAATTCTCCCAGCTTTTGTCTGTATGAAAATGGCTTTATTGACTTCAGTTTTAAAAAATATTTTTAGAATTCCAATTTGACTGTTCTTTCACTTTCCACATTTTAATGTTTTTTTTTTCTTTTCTTTCTTTCTTTCTTTTTTTTAATTTTTGAGACAGAGAGAGACAGAACATGGGCAGGGGAGGGGCAGAGAGAGAGGGAGACACAGAATCTGAAGCAGGCTCCAGGCTCTGAGCTGTCAGCACAGAGCCCAATGTGGGGCTTGAATTCACAGACTGTGAGATCATGACCTGAGCTGAAGTTGGATGCTTAACTGACTGAGCCACCCAGGCACCCCCCACTTTCCACATTTTAAAGATATATTTCTGTTGTCTTCTGGACTCCATTGTTTCTGATGATGTATGTAATGAGTATGTTGTTCCTCTGACTGCTTTTAACATTTTTTCTGTCTTTGGTTTCAGCATTTTGACTATAGTGTGCTTATGTATGGCTTTTCTTTGCATCTTTTCCACTTGGAGTTCCAAGAACTTCTTAGATCTGTGGGTTGATAACCTTCATCAATTTTTGAAAAACTCAGCCATTCTCTCTTCAAATATTTCTTCTTCCCAATCTACTACCTCTTCTCCTTTACACATATGTTAAACCATATGAGGGGCGCCTGGGTGGCTCAGCTGGTTAAGCATTGGACTTCAGCTCAGGTCATGAACTGACAGCTCGTGAGTTCAAGCCCCACATCGGGCTCTGTGCTAACAGCTTGGAGCCTGGAGCCTGCTTCAGATTCTGTCTCCCTTTGTCTTTGCCCCTCCCCCACTTGTGCTCTGTCTCTCTCTCTCAAAAAATAAATAAATGTTAGAAAATTTTGAACCATATGATTTTGTTTCATAGATTTGGGGGGTTCTTGCCTTATATCTTTTAAAAAAATTTCTCTTAACATTTCAGCCTAGATACATTCTTTAAAAAAAATTTTTTTTTAAGTTTATTTATTTATCTTGAGAGAGACAGAGATAGCATGAATGGGAGAGGGGCAGAGAGCAAGGGAGAGAGAGAATCCTAAGCAGGCTCTGTGCTGCTAGCATAGAGCCTGATGCAGGGCTTGAACTCACGAAACTGCGAGATCATGACCTGAGCCAAAACCAAGAGTCAGTCACTTAACCGACTCAGCCTAGATACATTCCATTAACCTATTTTCAAGTTCATTGATCCTTTCTTCTGTTGTATACAGTTTTCTGGTAAGACCATTGAATTTTAATTTCTGATGTATTTTTAAAAATTATTTTTAGCTTTTCCATTTTGTTATTTTTATAGTTTCTATCGTTTGATTGAATATCCTTATTTGTTCATGCATATCGCCCACCTTTTGTACTTGATCTTTTACCACATTTATCATAGTATGTTAGAGTTCTGTACCTGATAAGTCTAAGTCAGGCATCTCTATGTCAATTTCTATTAATCATTTCTTCTCTTGACCATGAGTCACATTTTGCTTTTTGCATGTATCATGATTTTTATTGTATGATTCGTAGTATGAACAAAAGAACAGTAGACACTGAAAAGACATTTAGTCCCAGAAAAGAGCATGCCACTTCTGACATGCCACTCACTGATGGAAGAAGGGGAGACTGATCGAAAATAACCTATAGATGAGCTAGGTCTGGGCTTTTTGGCAGCTTTAGATTTCCCACGATCTTGATGTTTTGAGATTGGAATCAGGACTTTCCTTTTGATAGGGTTTGGAATCTGAGCACCAGTGAGATTCCAGAAATCTCTTTGTTTTGCAACCCAGCCACCACGTCCATGAAATACAGATCTGTGTGCTTTACAGTTAAATAATAGCCTGGTTGGGGGCTACTAGACAGTTCTCTTTTTTTTTCAAGTCCTATTCCTAGCTTTCTGTTCTTGGAAGGTCTCTTTCCACTCTGCTGCCCTAGCCTCAATTTTCCAAAGGCTACTGTAGTGTACTTGGTAAGGCCAGAAATATACTAGAGGGTTTTCTTTCTGCTCTATTGTTTTGTCCCCAGCCTTTGGACAGACACACCACAAGGTAAAAGTCCAGACAGTTTTAGTGGGATTTTTTTTAGTTTATTTATTTATTTATTTATTTATTTACAGAGCATGAGCAGGGGGAGGGGGAAGGGCAGGGATAGAGGGAGACAAAGAATCAACCCCAAGCAGGCTCTACACTGGCAGTGCAGAGCCCAATGCAGGACTTGATCCCATGAACCGTGAGATCGTGACCTAAGCTGAAATCAAGAGTTGGACACTTAACTGACTGACCCACCTAGGAGCCCCTGTTGAGACAACTTCTTAACCCCATTCTCTGCCTCCAGTCCACATCACTCCAGTTCATTTTCCAGACTCCTAACAATGGCCCCTTTGACTCTTTAACGGATACCAGAAACAAATCTATATCAGCACAAATAAAGGCAAATCATGAAATTATCTCACTTAAATATTTCTGTGGCTTCCATTGCCTCCTGGATGAAATTCAGACATTCTATCATAAAAACACAAGGTCCTACGGTATTTCCTCTCCCAAACACACCCTGCCTGTCCCCTAGTCTTACTAAATAGCTTACCACTCTTTGAGCATGACGCACGTTTGCACACCTAATTCTTTCCCCGTGTTGTTCTTTATGCTTGAAATCCCTCTCCTGTCCTGTTGCCTGACAAGCTACTCATTTTTTAAGCTTCTGAGTGTCACTCCTTGGTGAAGTTTCAGGCAGAATTAGATGTCCCCATCTCTCTCATACAGCATGTTGTACATTTTTGGTATTTATTGTGTTGTCATTGTCTCTTTCCTGCACTGGAGTCCAAGCTCTGTGGCAGCAAGGACTTTATTTCTATCTCCTAAAGCCCTAATCAGTACCTAAAACAGTGCCTGTTTGTTGAACGATGAAATGAAGACACTCCGACCAGTGTGTTGTGAAACTAGTAGGGCTTAGACACTGCTGGTGTCACGTTCAGGCAGAACCATCACTGGGGAAAGCATTTTTTTCTTTTAATAAATGGAAAGCAATTTTAGAAACGTATCGAGACATATCATAAACTATAAATATTTAAACCCAGTGACTCTACATCTAAGAATCTTCCTTAAGGAAATGGTCTTAAATTTTTGTACAATCTATTCATCGTTGTATTATTTGGACACTCAAAATCCCGGAGCCCACTTGCATTCCAGCAGGGAATGGCTAGAAATCGCTAAGTAAATAATGAGATATGAAGATACACTGCAGTCATTAAAATCTATGATTTTTTTAAATTTATTTATTTATTTATTTAGAGAGAAAGCGCACCTGCAGTGTGAGGTGGGGAGGGGCAGAGAGAGAGGGAGAGACAGAATCCCAAGCAGGCTCGAGCTGTCAGCACAGAGTCCAATGCGGGGCTCGATCCCACTAATCGTGAGATCATGACCTGAGCCGAAATTAAAAGTCAGATGCTTTACCGACTGAGTCCCGCCCCCAGTTCTCCCAAATCCACGATTTTTAAAGGAAATAGTGGGCATGAAGATTAGTTTATAACACCACTGGAGACACATTTGCATGCATACTCCAGTTCCAATGGTCCTCCAAGGGTTGCCCTGGGCCCTAGCTAAGACCAGGTCCGCTGCTGGAATTGTCTGGGACAGGCAGAGCCAGCAACTTAACTAGAGTGTAAACCAATATCCTTTAAGGGGACCTGGTGGTCAGAAGCCAGCAGGTACAGTTGCTTAGTTTAAAAAGTCACAGTGCTGGGGCGCCTGGGTGGCTCAGTCGGTTAAGCGGCCGACTTTGGCTCAGGTCATGATCTCGCGGTCCGTGAGTTCGAGCCCCGCGTCGGGCTCTGTGCTGACAGCTCAGAGCCTGGAGCCTGTTTCAGATTCTTTGTCTCCCTCTCTCTGACCCTCCCCCCTTCATGCTCTGTCTGTCTCTGTCTCAAAAATAAATAAACGTTAAAAAAAAAAAATTAAAAAGTCACAGTGCAACCTTATAAAGGGAGATCAGTGGGGCACCTGGCTGTCTCAGTTGGTAGAGCATGTGACTCTTGATCTCAGGGTTGTCAGTTTGAGTCTCACGTTGGGTATAGAGATTACTTAAAAATAAAATCTTTAAAAATAAAGCGGGGGTGGAGGGAGGGTGGAGTCAGTGGCTGCAAAGAAGGCAGAATGGGTGAAAACAGAAAGGAGAGTTCAGGCACTTGCTGTGAACATGGTCTTCTGAGGCCTTGAAGTTGAGATGACTTAAAGCACAGGGTGAAGGCAGACAGCAATCAAATGACGTGATACGTGCATAATGGACAAAGGACCCAAATGCCACCCTCCAGTTAAAGGCAGAGAGGAAACTGTTCTGGACTATACCATCTGGTGAGATGGGTTTGAGACTGAGCCGCGAAGGAACTCTCTTCAGGTCAGTGGCCTGATGATGGACTTGGGGGAGGAAGCAGTTTGGCAACCAGGAAGTGGGGTGAGGGGCAGGGGTGTTACAAGTTGGGACAGGAGCCTAAGTCATTGAGTTAAATATCAATTAAAAGAGCACGGGCAATGAGAAGACACGACGCAGAGAAAGCGTGGGAAATAGTTGGGCGGATTCCACGTCAAGGTGCAGGGTGTTTGAAGGCCAGTTTGGACACTAGTTTCTAGAATGTGGTCCATCTTCCCTAAATGTGTGGCCTGGGATATTTCACTGGGCCAAGGGATGTCCACAGAGCTGTAGACCACACCTGAGAAGATTTGCAGGAAGTACATCAAAATGCTAACTTTGGCTGGATTAGGGTGGTGAGGTTGTGGAAAATATTTTTATTTTCTTATTCTTGTTTATGATATATTGCTTTTAAAAGGGGAAAATTAACATGTGCAAGTAAGAAATGGACATCTAATGACTCTAGATGCAGTGTCAGGGTACGTTCTGTCATAGAATTTGTATACAATTAGCAAAGGAAGCTGTTTGCTCGTCTGGCATGGCTGGAGGGGACTTGAATGATCTTGTCGGCACAAGTCAGTCACCTCGCTGTCCTGTTACGTGTCATCATTACTCTTCTGCACTGCGGGTTTCCAGGTCACTGCTTACGGTTGTGAAGTCTTAGGGAAGAAGGGGCACCTGTTTTTTCATCCAAAGGCACTGACCAGTAGCAAAGCCAGGTACCTGCCACCTTCTCCCAGGCCACACAAACGCACTGGACAGGGCAGTTCCCTGCTTCCCATCTGTAAAGTGAGGCACCTCAGAACTTCTTTTGCTAACATAACTTTGACCCTCTTTCTTGTGAAGTAACGAGCCTGGCATTATTTTGCTAAGGTGTCTTTGCTGCTCTGTGGACCGGATGACATTATAAAGTTTCTTCACAGTAACACCATACCCATATCACTCGTCTTTAATCCCCATGTTCCTTCCCAGTTTGGGGTGGCGGCAGAAGGGAGTTTCAAGTCACATGCATGAAAGCCAGTAGGTTGATTCACAGCCACATGACCCGTGCTGGGAAGACCGTCATTGGCCCCCTAATCTACTGTTCGTGTGGCCCCCCCAAGTCAATTTTCAAATCCTCTCCCTTGACCCAGACTGGCTCCCTGGCAGTTCTTCTCCAACATGAATGTGCAAAAGAATCATCTGGGAAACTCGCCAAGATGAGCTTTTGATTAAGTTTGGAGTGGGCTCCAAGGTGAGGTCAACACTGCTGGTCTGTGTGCCACCTTCGTTTGATGAGGGCTCTAGGGCCTTCCAGCGCCCCAAGGCGGAGGCTGACACAAACTGGGGGATCTCAGCATACTTCCTCCAGTGGGGGTCTCTGCTTCTCCGTGTGCATTGTTGACTCTTGTCAGGACATCTGAAAACACTAGCTTAGCAGCTACCCAAATCTGGCTTTCTGGGGGAAGAAGAGGCCACTGCTGTGGTTAATCTGAGGCTCTAGCTTCATAAGGAGAGAAGGTGTAAGGGGAAGGAGAGGAAGCATTTTGTTAATCAGGTTGAGGTCACGGAGTCTGGGGGCTCCGGGAGTGTGAGGTTTCCGAAGGGTGGCTTGCCTGGAGACTGCAAGACGGGAAAAGACCGAGCATTTCCTGTCCCTGAGGTGTCATTATTTTAAAATAAGCTCAACTAGCTGACTTCTTGTGCATTTGGAATTTGGAAGCCCTTCTATAAGGTTTCGCCACCTGACCATGTGTGGATCTCAAGATCAGCTGTTAGAACTAGTATTAAAAAGCTTGAAGAGCTAATGTGTCAAAAATTGCCTTTTTTCTTCCCAAGTATAAATGTCACGTGAGTGAATAATGGGATGGCGGGATGGAGTCACCAAACAGAATAAACTTCTATTTTTTTTTAATGTTTATTTTTGAGAGAGAGATAGAGCATGAGCGGGGGAGGAGCAGAGAGAGAGAGAGAGGGAGACACAAAATCCGAAGCAGGTTCCGAGCTGTCAGCACAGAGCCTGATGTGGGGCTCGAACTCATGAACTGTGAGATCAGGACCTGAGCTGAAGTCAGATGCTCAACCAAGCCACCCAGGTGCCCTGCTTCTCTAATGAGCTTTACTAAGTACCTTGTTGGACCTCATTCAGGCTTTAAGAAAACAAAAGTCATTAAGATCTACATATTTCCCCACATTATTCCTTCCTCGTACTACCCCTCTGCATTAATCCTTTCTAAGGATGCAATTTAGAAAATGTGACCTATTAATTTTATCAGAATTAGAATCCCAAGTCTGTTTATCTTGCTGTGTTAATATTTTTGGCTGGCCTTGCTTAATTATCATTGAATTTTGTTCCTTTCTGTCTTCTGCCAGGCTTTTATTTTCATTTTAGAATTTCCAACACGAACATATAAATCAAAATATCAATTTAGCAGAGAGGAAGAGTACTGCTCATACAATTTTACCTCTCATAAAATGTTAGATTAAATATGAAGTTCTAAATTATGTTGTATGAATATTTGTTCTTTCTTTTTTTACTATTTGTTCTTTCTTAAGAACACTTAACTTTGCCAAGTACTTGGGATTACACTTGGATATTACAATATTTGTGACTTTAAGATTTAATACTTATGAGACTCTTGCCAGGAACAAGCATGCAAGAGAATTCCATATATATATATTTTCTTAACTGTACAGCAAACAATCAAATAAGCAACTGATAGGTCAATTGGCATATTTGTGCACAGACTGTAATACAAAACTAGTTTGGATTTAGCTTTGGCGGGGGAGGGGTGTATATATGTCATAAACCAATCAGTTTCAGAGACATGAGAATCAAATAACTCATAAGGATGAAGAGGAAATTAATAATTCTTTGAAAGGGAACCTGCAATTTTGTTGCATTTAAACATTGGAAGACATATGATATTCGTAACCGATCCCCATGGTCATAGTCTTTGCCTCATTAAAAATTTTTCTTTCATTTTTATTTCCCTACTAGTCACATATGTAGGAAAAACAAATAGACAATCATCTGTACTCTCATCCAGGTGGAGTTTTGGTTTTGTTGTTTATAATTCCACAGTTTTCTTTGCATAAATACATACATCCATTCAAATTCAACTATTCTTTCAATGAAATGTTAAGCACTCTGGTAATCAAAAACTGGGAACTTGTAGTTTTCTTTAGATTTAACCCATCCATCTGACACCGGAGGGAAATGAGACTTTTGCAGGAGGAAAGTGAAGATTTCATTATTTTTTATATTAATGGATTACATACCACTTAACATTTGACATTTTTTTTAAGCTTATTTTTATTTGAGAGAAAGATAGAGAGCAAGCAGGGGACGGGCAGAGAGAGGAGGAGACAGAATCCCAAGCAGGCTCCACACCGCCAGCACAGAGCCCGATGTGGGGCTCAATCCGATCAACTGCGAGATCATGACCCAAGTTGAAGTCAAGAGTCAGACGCTTAACCGACTGAGCCACACAGACTCCCCAACATTTGACATTTTAACGAAATTGAAGCACTTTCTCTACTGGGACACTACCACAGATGCTGGTGCCAGCAAATGCTCCTTGCCAGAGTAATCCATGGGCTTCTCAGTCACAAAAGGAAGGGTGAATAATGTCAGCTATGATCGTGGAATAAGACAAGGTATGATAACGGAATGATAGTTTTTAAAAAATGTTTATTTATTTTTGAGAGAGAGAGCACAGGCTGAGGAGTGGCAGAGAGCGAGAGGGAGACACAGAATCAGAAGCAGGCTCCAGGCTCCCAGCTGTCAGTGCAGAGCCTGACGTGGGGCTCGAGCTCCCAAACTGTGAGATCATGACCTGAGCCAAAGTCAGACGCTTAACTGACTGAGCCACCCGGGTGCCCCTGGAATGATACTTCTTACTTTGGCATAATTTTTCATTCAAAAAGGATTTGAGTCTGTACCTCCTACTGACTCCAGAAATTAATTACAAATTTATTTACAGACACAAATCTTCAAAACTTAAGATTATGCTTTTACATTATGTACCCACAGTGACTAAGCACGTCTTCTCTGGTCTTAGAATAGAGCCAAACAAGAGGACAACCACTAACAACCACGACAATGACAATGACCACTGTCTTTTGGTGACCGAATCTCAGTTCAGAGGGTTGCCTGATCAGGATAGGATGAGAACAAAGTAAGTGAATGTTCCCAAGGAACACCTGCAGGGAAGGAGAGCAACAGGATGGCCTTCATTTTATTTTTATCTACATAACGTGACTCCATGCCTCTGAAATTAGGGTATGTGCCCTCCTGGGAAGTACCCTGTCAGGTGCTAGAGAATACTTGATGTCACGGGATAAACATTGCACATCCATCTCAGAACATCAATTTTTCTCAAAAGCTTGAGTTTTGAGGGGCACCTAGGTGGCTCAGTTGGTTAAGCAACCGACTTCAGCTCAGGTCATGATCTCACAGTTTGTGAGTTCGAGCCCAGCGTTGGGCTCTGTGCTGACAGCTCAGAGCCTGGAGCCTGCCTCAGATTCTATGTCTCCCCCTCTCTCTACCCCTCCCCTGCTCACGCTTTGTGCCTCTCTGTCTCTCAATAATAAATAAACATTAAAAAATTAAAAAAAAAAACCAAAACTTGAATTTTGAGTGTTTGCATTTTTGTCCCAGGCACAGGCGATAACTGAAAGCTGCCCTCCATGTTGCTAAATGAGGACTAAATCTGTCTTAGTCTACATAACCTGAGCTTCTTATACAGTATCTGGCAGTTAGTAGGTGTGCAATAAATAATTGAATGAATGAAAAAGGCGTGGATATTAATTGGATTTATTGTACTTAATGTTTTTATATAGACAATTTGGTGAAGATAATACTTGTCAAAGCCCATGATTGTCAATCAGCTGGTTGTGGTGACCACCTCCTCTCTGGGCTGTCCACATCCATCTAGGTGGCTACCTGTTATGTTCCTTTTTTTTTTTTTTTTTTTTTTTTAATGTTTTATTTATTTTTGAGAGAGAGACAGAGACAGAGTATGAGCTGGGCAGGGGCAGAGAGAGAGGGAGACAGAATCCACAAAGCAGACTCCAGGCTCTGAGCTGTCAGCACAGAGCCCAACGCGGGGCTCGAACCCATGAACCACAGGCTCATGACCTGAGCTGAAGTTGGGACTCCCAACCGACTGAGCCACCCAGGCACCCCTGTTATGTTTCTACAATGCAACAGTTTTCCTGGCCACAGCTGGTTGGGCCAATGGGCCCTTCCTGGAAAATCGGGCAAGGGACCAAGAGATCTTAGCATCAATCTGGCAGGAATCTTGAACGGACAGATATGAACCTTACAGATGTGGGCCACCATGTTCTCTTTTGAATTTAAGAGTGAGAAGTAGAGAAAGGTGATCCTCGGCTGGAAGGAAGGAGGGTGTGGAGAGAGGCCAGGTCTTTGGTCTTAGCTTGTACATGAAGCTCAGCAGCTCCTTGTCCTTGGGTTTTTGTTTTTGTTTTTTTAAAATCACACACTTAATAATAAATTCTTCCTTTTTTTTGCTTAATCTAACTGATGTGTGTTTCAGTTAATTAGAACTGAAAGAGATGGGGTGCCTGGGTGGCTCGGTCGGTTAAGTGTCTGACCCTTGATTTCAGCTCAGGTCATGATCTCATGGTGTGTGAGATTGGGTCCTGGGTCCGGCTCTGCGCTAACAGCAGGTAGCCTGCTTGGGATTCTCTCCTTCCCTCCTCTCTCTGCCCCTCCCCTGCTCCCCCCCCCCCCCTTCAAAAAAAAAAAAAAAACATTAAGAAAAAAAAAAAGAACTGAAAGAGGTAAGTTTGTATGCTGGTGAGGAAACTTTCAAGTTGTTCAGTACTTATTATTATTATATATCTATTATATATTAAATACATTATTAGGAATTTACCCCCAAATTTATTTGAGAACCAGTGGAGGAGGGGCAAAAACAGAGGGGGACAGAGAATCCAAAGTGGGCTCCGAGCTGACAGCAAAGAGCCTGATGCAGGGCTCGAATTCATATACCATGAGTGAGACATGACCTGAGCCAAAGCCGGACACTTAACCGACTTAGCCATCCAGGTGCCCTGGTTTAATGTGTTTTATAAGATTGACAAAAGACTCCATTCCATGTCCTATGTGAAGTTCATCCAAATCTCTTGTGAATTCTCCATAACACTAAATGAATTTTGTTTACGTTTCTCTCATGGTCCTGCCTTTGCTGTTTTTCTAAGAAACTAAATTTCTCTTGACTTAACAAAATCACAATGTCCAAAGACCTTGTGTAGGTACAGATGTTTCTGAGAGTTTTAGGGAGATAGAGCAGTGACTATTACCATTACGTAAACAAGTTAGCACTGAATTTTAGACATCCCCTCAGAAAGACCCTGCCTGAGAACTGATCTATTGACATAGCTTAATAATTTGCTTCATTAAAAAAAATTCTGGGGCGCCTGGGTGGCTCAGTCGGTTGAGTGTCTGACTTCTGCTCGGGTCACGATCTTGCGGTTTGTGAGTTTGGGCCCCGTGTCGGGATCTGTGCTGACAGCTCAGAGCCTGGAGCCTGCCTCGGATTCTGGGTTTCCTTCTCTCTCTTCCCCTTCCCCGCTCGGTCTGTCTCAAAAATAAATAAACATTAAACAAATTCTGCCACATGGTAAATACCAAATAAACAAAAGACTAAAACATCCTACGGTGAACTTATTAAGAGTGCTGCCATTACTTTCCTCCATCCAACTGAAGGATCTAAACGTAGCTAACTTCTGTCAGTAGTAAGATTCTGCAACTATTTGGGGAATCGGTTATTTAGTTAGTGGATTTTAATGAAAGCTGCTTCCTTGCTGGATAGGCTCAGCCATCTCCTTGGCAGTGTAAGGGAACAGGTATGCTGACAGATTAGCTTCCTGAAAACCAAGTAAGACCCCCAAACAAAACCTACTCAAAGTCTCTACTGCACACACAAGGCCAGGGGTTCTCAGCGCTGGCTGTGCATTAGAAACATCAGGAAAGCCTTTAACAAATGTTGATTTTTGGTTCCCACCCTAGAACAATTATATCTGAATACTGGGGGCTGAGGACAGGCATCAGTTTTCATTATGCTCCCATGTAATTCTACACTTGATCTTAGCCAAAAGGCTGAGAAGCGATTGGTCCCATGTAATTCTAATGTGTTCAAGAACTCAGAAGAAAAACTTTCCTCTGAAATAGAAATGCTACTTCATATTTTTAATAAACAAAATATCATGAAAGCAAAAAAGCAAGTGTCAAAGCAGTGTGATCTCACTGGGACAGGGGAGTGGGGACTGTTCCTATATTTTTAGAAAAGGTCTGAAGAGCATCATCAAATTTTAATTAGGGCTACTCCTGAGTGGTGGGATTATGGATGGATTATATTTTCTTTTTTTGCCTCCCTTTCCAATCTACCTGAGATGACTGTGTATTGCTGGTAAAAAAAAAAAAAAAAAAAAAAAAAAAAGATAACTTCAATTAAAAATAAAGAAGATACCAGTGGACCTTGTCTTCGTTAAACAAAAACAGGCTGTGACAAGATTAAAGAGGGCAAAGTAACCAAAAACACAGCAACCAAGATAAAGTCCAAGTTGGAAGAAGTAAGAAACAGCTTTTCATTAAAATCACGTTTAGTGACAAATTTGAAAAGCATTCCTGGAACACAGAAAAAAAAAAAAGCAACGAAATGATGACAAAACATAGAAGTGTTAATCACAAAGAATTAGCTAATGAATAGGCCAACAGAGGCATGAAAGTTGTCACAGAAAATTCGTTAAGAACCCTCCTCAAAGCTAAATACACAAAGCACCTGAATTTTGAGAGATGAGGAAGATTCATACATGCCAGGCAAAATATACAAGAGACACACTCTGGTCAAGTTTTAAAATTTCAAGGAAATAAACAATATAGAGGAACAGAGAAAAGGGACAGAGTGATTACAAATGAGAGACAGCTAGAAAAAGAACAGTAAGGTAAAGAAAGTAGGAGAAAGGAGTTGAGAGAAACCCACAAGTTTCAGGTAGAAAAGCCATTCAAAAGAGTAAAATCCAAACTGGACTCGGTAAATATCTGAAGCCGATGAGAAAAATGGTCCATTTGATGGAAATGGATTATGACCCAGGAATTCTATACAAGACTAAACATCAAACACAAAGGCAAAGAGGAATGGCCTGGAAAGAGGACTTCAACCATTTCCACTGTGACCTCAGTCTGTACTTGCTCAATTGATGAAGTTCTTATCTCCAGCTTATTTCTTAGCTCCAACGAAAGACCTGGTGGGCAAAGTATCCTGGGATGGGAACTGAAACGACCCCCTCCCCCAAGCAATAGGGAGGGAGGGCCCTGATGCTACCAAGACCACACGTGCCTGACTCCAAGACAGTGATGGACCTGACCTTTACTGCCCACCGACCTTTGTCCCACATTTTCTTTACATGAACCCAGAAGTATTTTCAGCACTTTAGAGTCAGACCTTGACATGTTAGTCGGCGTCTTCCCGGTGTTAGCGCCAGTGAAATAAAGCCACCATTTGTCTCTCTGCCTGTGGATTTTTGCCAGCAGCCGAATCTGGTTTGGGACCCTCGGAGCCAGGTGCTCTCCCACCCTTAGGCCCCAGGTCCAGCCTCAGGGAAACGAACTGTTCGGGTATTTCCCAACAAAGTTCAAGCTGTTCAAGAGACAGCTTCAAGATCGGTAAAGGTAGTGGGCCCCCACTAGGCCATCTACCCCGAGCTCCTCTTCTAACAATTTCCCTCCTCCCCCATCTGTTGCTTATGCAACACTTAAAAAAAAAAAATGTCGGTAGAGGGGGTGGGCGCTGAAATGTCTCCCTGCCCCCTCATTGTGCTCTTCTAGATTCTAAGTAACCAAACCTCAGAATCCTCTGCTTTACTTATGTTAACTTACAACCATCCAAACCAGTTTTTGAGGACAGGTGTTCCTGTTTTCAGAGAGAAACTCAATGACCTGTCCGAGATCCCAGAGCTAGCAAGCAGGGAGCAGACATCTGGATGCAGGTAGTCTCTTAATCACTTTCCTAGAGTGAGAATAATGTATTCAGAAAGCTTATTCAGGGGCGCCGAGGTGGCTCAGTCAGGTGAGTGTCAGACTCGCTTTCGATTCGGGTCACGATCTCCTGGTTCTTGAAATGGAGCCCCTGCTCTGTCAAGCTCTGCGCTGATGGCATGAAGCCTGCCTGGGATTCTCCCTCCCTCTCTCTGTGCCCCTCTCCTGCTTGTAGTCTCTCTTCCTCTCGCTCTTTCTCTCAAAATAAATAAAGTTAAAAAGAAAGGAAAAAGCTTATTCAGTAATCTCACCAACAGACCTTTCAGTGTTCTTTGCTGCAAAGGAGAGCTACGTACACTTGAGAATGTTTATTGACTACATTTGCAAATGCTTGTTTTTCATCTCTATATCTTCCTCCTATCTCTTAAGGCAGGAAAAAGTTAAGAGAATGAGTTAAATCAGAAGGAATCATGTCAGAGTTTTTAGTTTCTTTAGAAGTGAGGTTTATTACTCTACAAAATACACTATTTTCCATCTTTTCAGAAAATAGTAAAATTATGTCAGATCACCTGTTAACGGCTCATATTAAGAGCAGTATAATCATTAATAATTTTGATTACCACCTATAGTGTCTATCAGCAATAAAGGGGAATAGTTTTTATTATCAGTACTGTTCAGTAACTGTTCACTTAAAACTGATTCCTCGATATACATTTTTTTATGTTAATTGGGATGCATACTTAGGATGCCTGAAATTTTAAATAATCACATTAAATTTTACAAGGAAATAAGCGTTCAAGGAATTAAGAATTTTTGAGCCGCCTGGGTGGCTCAGTCGGTAAGTATCTGACTCGACTGGCTCAGGTCACCATCTCACAGTTTTGTCAGAAGCTGTCCTGGGTTTGGAGCCTGTTTAAGATTGTCCCTCCCCCGCTCACGTGCATGCACAAGCACATTCTCTCTAAAAAAATTTTTTTTTTGACCTGATACAGTGTTTAAGAGAAAAACCCTTTATCAAGAAGTAAGTATAGGGGCGCCTGCGTGGCTCAGAGGGTTAAGTGTTGGATTCTTGATTTCGGCTCAGGTCATGATCCTGGGTCATGGGATCAAGCCTTATGGGATCAAGCCCTGCTTAAAGATTCTCTCTCTCTAAAAAAAAAAACAAAAAGAAAGAAAGAAAAAAAAGTATAACTCTAAATATTACAATTTTAGTGCATGGATATTTATGACTGGTCACCTAACTTTGATCCATTAAAATGATTCCTTTTTGCAGTTAAGAAAATTTAAGTGAATACTACCTTTTCACAATATATAGGACTTTATTTTTAAAAGACAGTAGTCAATTTCTCCACCACCAAGCAACCTGCTTCTTGTTCTGGACATCTAAGGCATGCCAAATCAGGGGTGCCTGGGTGGCTCAGTTAAACATCCAACTTCAGCTCAGGTCATAACCTCACACCTTGTGAGTTCAAGCCCCGCATGGGGCTCTGTGCTGACAGCTGACAGACGGCCCATTCTCTATTGTGTCTCCTTTGCTCTCTGCCCCACCCCTGCTCATTCTCTTTCTCGCTCTCAAAAATAAACATTAGAAAAAAAAAGTATTAAAGTGTGCCAAATCAAATAAGGTTAACCAGATGCCAAGGAGAGTTTATGAAAAATGTCACTTGGTTCTTTCCTATTCTCTCGTAGTTGGACAGGTCAACCAAACAGCTGCATGTAGGGTTCCTAGTTCACAATGTCCCCTTTTTCTTACTGCAATGTCCAGGGACAGATATTTAGCACTTGCCCCAATACTTTTGAATGAAATAAAAACTTTCCTTCCCATAACACTCTTTGCAATCACTATCCAATGTAATTTGTTCCACACCTTTTAAACTGGGATTCTAAGAAAAGTTTTCTCAAGGTTTCATGTTCCTATTAAGAGGTACTAGATGACAAATGCCCGAGATATAGGACTTAAATATGCCTGAAATAAAAGATTCAACATTACAGTACAGCTGGAAACTCTAAAGAAATGTATTTTCTACTCAACAAGTTTTAGAACCAAATGTACCAATAACGCCACAAAATTGTTTGCACTGTTATAGGAGAATCAATGTTCTGTGGATTGATCTATATTGGTGGGAGTCGTGATGGACGTAGAGTAGTCCCCCCTCATCTAGGGAATTACATCCCAAGACCCCCAGGGGATGCCCAGCCGAGCCCGATGTATACTGTGTTTTTTCCTATATGTACATACCTATGATAATGTTTAATTTATAAGTTAGGCACAGTAAGAGATTAATAACAATTAATAATAAAATACAATAACAATAAACTGCAATAAAGGTTATGCGAATATGGTCTCTCCCCAAAATATCTTACTGTACTGTCTGTACTTACCCTCTTTCCTCTTGTGGGGTCCTCGAGTGAGATGATAAAATGCCCACATGATGAGATGAAGTGAGGTGAATGACGTAGGCTTCGTGACATAGCGTTAGGCTACTACTGACCTTCTTTCTGAGGATAGTGAGAAGAAGAATCATCTGCTTTTGGGCCTTGGTTGAAGGTGGAAAAGCAAAACTGCAGATAAGGGAGGACCTACTGTACTAAATAGTGGAAACGTCCAGCTTGTGTGGTGAGTGAAAATGGTACACAGGTACTTTGAGTAAACACACTATAGGAGAGAAGAGAACCACGTTCGATAGGGTTCTACACAGTGTCACAAAAGTCCTTTTCTCTCTTGGAGAATTCTCATCACAGGAACCCATCCTAGTTAACGCTATCTTCAGGAAGGGAAGCAAAGCCCCTATCAGTGTGATCATTTCTGCCTCCAATCAATCACAAAACTATATATGATATATCTTAACCCAATCATGCCGCTTCCCACAAGACTATCTGTTCCTACTTCTGTTCCTTCTTTAAAATTGAAG
Organism: Panthera uncia; assembly: GCF_023721935.1. Classification (NCBI taxonomy): domain Eukaryota; kingdom Metazoa; phylum Chordata; class Mammalia; order Carnivora; family Felidae; genus Panthera; species Panthera uncia. The sequence continues at coordinate 110,189,081 of NW_026057580.1, read as the reverse complement.
TAGAGTTGACCTATGATATTGTTGAATTTTAGGTGTGCATAACATATTGAATTGACAGTTACATATATTACAAAATGCTCGCCATAGTAAGTCTAGTTATCATCTGTCACCATACAATGTTATTACAATTTTATTGACTATATTCCTTATGCTGTACTCTCCTATAGTCCTTCTTTTTAAAATCAGTTTAAACAGGGATTCTCATAGGAAATAAGGCACAAATAAAACTGATGTCTTTAAACAAAACACTTGCCATGATGGGAAAGGAAAATGTGACCAAAAAAGCTTGAACAAGGAAAAACTAAAGCTTGCAGAGCAACAGGTCCCTTTCTCATTTGGTTATCTCTCACCCTTTGCACTTTTAAAATGCTGTATTTTTAGGGAAATGCAAAGCGTAGTTCACATTAACATTACATGGTTCTCTTCCCCATCTTCTTCACCAAGACAGCTGGCCGGTATGCAGGCATTATTTGCAAGACATAAATATTACCCAAGGTCCCACCGTGGCATATTTATCTAAATAATCTGTGAAGTTTCTAATTAGAACAGGACAAACCACACCCACACTACAAAACCCCACAATTATTAACAGGAACAAGTGAAACAGTTAGGTTAGACGAATAATTTAAAAGCATATTCCATCATATTCTTAATGTATTAAAAAGGTAGGAAAACCATTTACATTAATATTTTAATGTAGGATAATAAAAGGCAAATCACAGACAAGCATTAAAACTTTTCTTTCTTTTTTTACATTCTAGGGTACACGTACTAAAAAAAAAACAGAAGAGGAAAATCTGTTCGGGGCTTTTTTTCTGAACGAATGACATCATAGGTTTTCCTGTAACATGCATCTAAGCAACTAAGTTTAATCTGTCACATAGGACACTGAATGGTGACAGTCTCACATTTGTTTCTTTTGATTCCTAAGTGGTCAATATTGAGTATTTTCACTTCTGAGTAAGAGAAAAGGCATTTTGGTCCATTAATTCACCCACTCGCTCCTGGAGGACATTAACCAACTCTGCTATAACGAAGACATGAGTGTCATCAATGTCTTGAATGATGAACTTCTTTCCTAGGGCATTTGATTCATCCAAGTACAGCAGGAACTGCTTCATGGCTGGGTCACTGCAGAGAAAACACATAAAGATGAGACGCCCTGTTGTCAAATTTCACGGGAACAACTAGAATTGGGCTTGTAGAATTTTTAGGAAAATTTATAAGTTCTAAACTGTTAACTCAATCCCTCACTCCCTCTCAAGCACTAATGATCTGTAGACATAGCTTCATTTTAGAACTGCTGGTTCAAGTTTTAGACAAAGAGACCGATGATAAGATTTTAAAAGAGTAGTTTGTCACTGACAAGTGAAAAATAATGTTCAAAGCTTGGTAGTTAACAGGGCCAAAGAGTAACAGCTCCCTTCACGGATTGAAAAAATGAATTTCCTTACTTGCCCATGACCATGACTTTTAAGAAGCCAAAGGATTTTCACTACCTTGCCAGTGAAAAACTTATTTACAAAACCAGTCAAACAGTCACTTTGCAAAAGTCAGAGCTGCATTCAGTCTCAGCTTTATCACTTACTTGTATTTAATCTCCCAATATGTATTTGTATTACATGTATTTAATCTCCCAAAGCCTCAAAATGAGGCTACAGGGCAGTTATGAAAATTACAGAATAATGCCAAGAATAGGCTCTGGCTTGCAGCAGGTGCCCAAATTATTTTTCTTCCTTAAAATTTTAAACTTTGTAAGTCTGAACTATCATTCAGAATCTTTAAGGGAAATCCTACCAAAATCTCCTAGAGAATACTGAGCTCAAAGAGATCCAAATTTAATTCTATTTATTTGTGGTTTTCACCCTGTAATGAATAGAGTAAGTCACAAAGGAAAAAGGGATATAATTTCTTGGATTTACAGAAACATATCTGTCATAAAAGCTCTGAATCACACAAAAGGGACACCCTTTAGACCTAATGTACAATGTATTTAGCAAAAATTGAACATAAAAATGTCAAGCTGCATACAATTTTCAAATCTTAGAGAAAATGTAACTTTACAAACTCTTTTGGTTTATTGAGGAATGGCAACATCAATTGCAAAGATGCTTTAATTCAAAAAGGGTCAGTGTAGTTTCCTGAAAACAAAACCAAATTTTAGTTCCTTCAAGTACAAACCAGGTGTGAGCGAAGCTAACAAAAGTAAAGGATTTATTTCAGTCACTAAATGGGTATGGTTCATGGTGTATTACCTATTAATAAAGCCAAGTCTTCCTGAAAAGATGATTTTCTTAATTATTTCTAGTAACTTACCATTACAATGATTTTATGAACATTTTACAATGTAAAATGATGTGAATAAATAAATAGGTCTGCCCTTATCAGATCTGACACAGATTTTAGTTTTTAAAGTGTATTTATTTATTTGAGAGAGAGAGAGAGAGAGAAAGAGAGAGAGAGAGACCGAGACCCAAGCAGTCTCCACACTACCAGTGCAGAGTCTGATGTGGGGCTCGAACTCACGAACCATAAGGTCATGACCTGAGCAGAAGTCGGATGCTTAACCAACTGAGCCACCCAGGTGCTCCAAAACTGACACAGATTTTGAAAAAACAATCCAGCACTCTCCTGTTGGGGTGCCTGTCTGGCTAAGTCGGTAGTGTACGTGACTCTTGATCTCAGTGTCATGAGTTCAAGCCCCATGATGGGCATGAAGCCTACTTAAAATAAAAATTAAAAAAAGGAAAAAAAAAAAAAAAAGAACCCTCCCTGTTACTAGAGCTTACATTTACCAGTAGTGCTACGATACACACACACGCACACGCACGCGCGCACATGCACAGAATAGGGAAGCAGGATGAGAACTGGCAGTCATGAAACTGCGACACTCCCAAGTTCAAACAGGGGAGGCAGGGAAGGCCTGACTGAGCAGGTGACATCTGAACAAACACCAGGAGGTAGTGAGTGAGCCACGTGACTCAGGCAGAGAGAAACAGCAAGGCCACAGAGGCTGGAGTGCGGTGACTAAAGGGAACAGAAGTGGGAGATGAGGTCACCAAGTTCGCTGTAGCTGGGCCAGATCACAAAGGGCCTCAGAGGTGATTTTAGCAACTCTGGCTTTTACTGGGAGACATGATTTAACTTGCAAACTGACTTAAATTTTATTATTATTTTTTGGAACGAGAGAGCGAGTCCATGCATGAGTGGGTGGGGAAGGACTGGAGGAGAGGGAGAGAGAGGATCCTAAGCAGGCCCCACATCCAGCACAGAGCCCAACACAGGGCTCCATCTCACGACCATGAGATCATGACCTGAGCTGAAATCAAGAGTCAGACACTTGACTGACTGGGCTACCCAGGTGCCCCCAAACAGACTTAAATTTTACTTTTTAAAATATTTTTAATGTTTATTTTTGAGAGACAGAACTTGAGTGGGGGAGGAGTAGAGACAGTGAGAAACACAGAATCCGAAGCACAAAGCTTCAGATCTGAGCTGTCAGCACAGAGCCCGACGTGGGGCTCAAACCCACAAACCGCAACATCATGACCTGAGCCGAAGTCAGAAGGTCAACTGACCGAGCCACCCGGGTGCCCCAAACTGACTTAAATTTGAAAAGGAAGGATCATACAGCCTGTGGGGTTGAGAAAAGACTGGGGTGGTGGTAGTGGTGGAGGCAAGGGTGCAAACAGGGAGACCGATCAGAAGGTGAATGCGGTAACCCAGGCAAGAGATGATAATGGTTTGGAAGTAAGTGGTAACGGGGAGATGAGAAGCGGTTGCATTCTAGACATACGTTGAACGTAAAGCCAACATAATTTGCCGAGACTAGACTCCGACTTTGGAAGAGAAGAATTAAGGGGACTCCCAACATTTTTGGTCAGAGCAAATGAAAAAAAATGGAGTTGCCTTTTAGTGAGATGAGGAAGTGGGAAGAACAGGTGTGCTGGGAAGATCAAGAGTGGGTTTGAGGCACATTGCACTTGAGATAGGTTGGCACCCAAGCGGAAAACTGCGTAGGAAAGTGGGCATACGATTCTGGATTCCAGTAGCAAACTCTGGACTGAAGAGCAAAAGTCAGTCATCAAGCCCCAACAAGGAAGTGAACATCGCAACAGAGAAAAGAGTATGGACCAAGCCCCAGACTCCCCAACGTCAAGAGGTTAGCAGGAAAAGGACAAATCAGCAAAGCAGACTGGAAAGGAGTGACTGCAGAGGCAGGAAGAAAGCCCTGAGTTCTGGAAGGTAAGTGAACAAAGGACATTTGGGGAGAAGAGGTGATCCACCGTGATAGGTGCTGGTAACAGACAGGTACAGGAAATAAGGATTGAAACTTGACTACCAGACCTTGGCAAGAACAGGTTCAGTGGAGTCACAGGACAGAAATCAGAGAAAGTGAATTTAGACAAGTCTTCCAAGAAATTCTTTTTCACAGAGCGGGAAATAGAGCCGCAGCTGGAAAAGGATATGGGAATCAATAGGTTTTGCTCACCTCCTTCCGGGGGTGGGGGTGGGGGTGGGTGGGTATCACAACATGTTTAGAATGCTGATGGGAATGATTCAGTAGAGAAGGAAAAATTGCTAGAGCAGGAGGAGGAGGAAGGCTGCTGGAAAGCTGTCCTGAAATAGGCAAGAAGGGATGGGGTCCAGTTCCCAAGTAGAGAAGCTGGCTTAAGACAGAAGAATGGATACTTCATCATAGCCAGTGGGGGGAAGGGAAGAGTATATGCGCACAGATCAATGGGACAGACTTGCCGACTTTCTCTCCCGATTGCTTTTCCTGTATTTTTGCAGTGAAACAGGAAAGTTTTTGGAGGTAAAGAAGTTGAAGGTATGAAATACCACATTCGTCTAGTCTAAGAAGTACATTTCCCCCCACATTTTAACATCTCCAAAATCAAGATGACTCTTGCAATCAATGGCATGATACAGTATACCTGGTAGTGATTTTTCTTGGAGGCACAAAAAATACCAGTAAGTTTTTTTTTTTAATTTTTTTTTCAACTATTTATTTATTTATTTATTTATTTATTTTTGGGACAGAGAGAGACAGCATGAACGGGGGAGGGTCAGAGAGAGAGGGAGACACAGAATCGGAAACAGGCTCCAGGCTCTGAGCCATCAGCCCAGAGCCTGACGCGGGGCTCGAACTCACGGACCGCGAGATCGTGACCTGGCTGAAGTCGGACGCTTAACAGACTGCGCCACCCAGGCGCCCCCCAGTAAGTTTTAAAACTACTGAAATCTTGGGGCACCTGGGTGGGTCAGTTGGTTGAGTGTCTGACTTTGAATCAGGTCATGATCTCACGGTTCACGGGTTCTAGCCCCGCATCGGGCTCTGTGCTGACAGCTCAGAGCCTGGAGCCTGCTTCGGATTCTGTGTCTCTATCTGTCTCTGCCCCTCCCCTGCTCACACTCTCTCTCAGAAATAAAATAAAAACATAAAAAAAAATAAAAAAAATACAACTACCAAAATCTTGAATTTGAAGTAGAACAGCTGTATTAAGAGGGGGACAGTAAAAAGACTAAGAAACAGGGGTTTGCTGGCTAGCATTAAGGGTCCACATGAGTTTAGGAGTCGTGAATTTAAAGCCGTGGAGGTAAAGGTTCAGAGCAGGTGCAGAGTGGGACAGAATCACATCTGGTTAGTGTGAGAGAGAGGCAAGGGAGCTGACGGTCTTTAATTGAACGAACCAATGCGGCCTGGAACCGTGGAGCCTCAGCCCTCAGTGGGCTGAGGAGGACGTGGGGTGCTGCTGGGAAGGTCAGGGGAAGGCGGGAGATCAACAGACCGCAGGCCTGGCAGAGCTGAAGAAATTAGAGCGAGGGCATTAGAGGGAGTGAATGGGCAAGAAGGGGTGGAGGTCAGGGAGACGCCCGAAGTGGAGAGAGTGAAGGGAGGGCAATACTGGCAGGGACAGATGAGGGCCGCCCACAGCAGCGGGAAAGGCTGGGACAGGGTGGAGGACAGGCTTGGGAAGAGGAGGTCAGGAGACTGAGAAGTCAGGGTATTGAGGGGACGATCCACGTGGATGCTGAAATTACCAAAATGCGCAGAGGAGAGCTACTCAAGAGTGACAGCCTTCACCGAAAAGCCTTGAAGGGAAAGGGGAGGGTTAGTGAGCAGGGTCCTCTGATGGTGAGAGCTGTGGGTTTCTATGAAGACAAGTCACCATGTCTGAAGTGGCAAGGAGGAGTAAGGCAGATACCTATCCAGTTTCCTGGCCCCAATGGTACATGAGGTACCACAGAGGAGGCAATGCTTGGGAGGGTTGTGGGAGAAGTGTGCTCAGGAGAAAGCTCGTGCTCCCAGTGAGACAGAAAAAGGGGGCTGGGAGAAGGAAGAGTTCCGAGGGGTGGAAGATACAGGGGGTCCTGCCGGGCTAGGGCTCAGAGGGGTGGAGGTGGGAAAAAGCAGATGACTTTTTCTGCTGCAGGTATCGAGTGTCAAAGTGTCCAAGGGGTGGCCTGGAAATCTGTGGCTTTCTGGGTGACTGAAAACAGGAAAAGTAAGGCTAAAGAGTATGAGAATGAGAGTCTCAGGGCAGGTAGAGACATGAGACTGAAGGCCAACAACAGGCAGATGTGGATGCATCAGAGCGGGGTCTTCTAGAAAGGTAATGTTATAGTCACGGATTTAAGCAGATACAGATAAACTGCACATTTCCAGGAATTCCCTAATTTTGGCAATTACACAGAATAAGAAATTTTTGTAAACCAGTTAATATGTTGTACGTTGAAAAACCTCACTGAGGTAGACAAATTACCAATGATTGACAAAAAGGCTGTGAAACAAAGTTAAAAAGGGCTTAAAGAGCAACTCTAGGGCGCTGGTGGCTCAGTCGGTTGAGTATCTGTCTGACTTCGGCTCAGGTCAAGATCTTATGGTTCATGGGTTTGAGCCCCATGTCCGGCTCTGTGCTGACAACGCAGGGCCTGGAGCCCACTTCGGATTCTGTGTCTCCCTCTCTCTGCCCCTCCCCTGCTCATGCTCTGTCTCTCAAATAAAAATAAACACAAAAAAAGCAATTCTAGAAAGAAGGGGAGGAGGGGCGGCAGGGAGTAACAAGCAGGTTTAACAGGGTTCTTTCAGTTGCAATTACAGAAATGGAATCGAGGAGGTCTACAGAACAGGGAAATCAAAGCTTCAGTGTCTCTAACGCCATTGTTTTTAAAAACTGTGTTGTTTCCCTAAACGTTTCCTTGCCCATACAAATAAAAGGGGAGTGGGGAATACAAGAGGACTCACTTAACAGATGGGGGTGAGGGACAGACAGAAATAATCGGCTTTAGTGTTCTGCAGCTGGGCCATTTCCCGTCTCTCCCTTCTCCCTCTGCCATCAGGGGACAGGAAGACTCACTCTCATCTCTCACATGGAGGCCCTGGTGCCCATTTTACCCTCAGGTCCCACAAGAATCTCAGTATTCTCTTTCTTTTTGAGAGAGGCATTGGAGGGAGAGACAGACCCCTAAGCAGGCTTGACATCCAGCTTGGAGCCTGACACGGGGCTCAAACTCATGACCAAGAGATCAGGAGCCTACGCTGAGTCAGACACTCAACCGACTGAGCCACCCAGTTGCCACAGATCTCAGTACTTTCAATTAAAATCATTCAGAGGCTTCTTTGAAGGATATTCTTCACACAGAACAATTTAAAATAGATTTCGGGTCCAAATGTGATAGATTACCTTGTTACTGTCTGAGCCCAGCACATTCACAGAGGACACCAATTTATTCTAGTAATTGGCTGCTCTGAGAGGTTTTAGAGATAGCAAAGGTTAAGTGGTTATAAAGACTAATAGATCCCCAGAAATTTTCTAGATGAAATAAATTTACATTATTTCAACGAAGTGAACCCCAAACAACTGAAACTAAGAAGTGTCAGGGGAGCTCACGTCTGTGCTCTGATTCAGCACGCTGGTGTTTTCAAAATTTTTGCCATTTGCATACCATCCCTGGTATTTTAGCCAGATCTTGTAACACCTGCATTACATATTATTTTTTCTCTAAATTGCTTTTACAGCAACTTAAAAAAAATTTTTTTTAAACATTTATTTATTTTTGAGGAATAGAGACAGAGCACAAGCGGGGGAGGGGCAGAGAGAGAAGGAGACACAGAATTTGAAGCAGGTTCCAGGCTCAGGGCTGTCAGCACAAGCCTGACGTGGGGCTTGAACTCATGGACAGTGAGATCATGACCTGGACCGAAGTCAGACGCTTAACTGACTGAGCCACCCAGGCGCCCCTAAATCAACTTTTAAGCCTAACTTGATCTGGTATGAATCATCAGTCATCCTGATGTGTTTTTTTTCCCTCAACTAAATTAAACTGGTCATATACAAACTATTTTTGTGTTCTCCCCCCTCCCTTTTGTGTTCCACTACAAATCATCTTGAACACCAGTGGCAGTCCCCATACCTGGGGAAACACTGCTAACTGACAAATGAGATAGTCACTGGTCAGTGAGATACTGAAATGACTATTTCTGTTATTAATTGCCTCAATTAAACTTTTTGAAAGGAAACAGAAAGCTGTCAATTTCAGACTGAATTCTCAAACATGTACCTAAAAAATATAATTTGTAATGATTCAAAAGGACACTCAAAGCTTAGGGGATCTTTGTTACGAAACACTGAGGGACTGGAATATCTTGCCTGAATACAGGGTTATTTATTCCACTTTCTCATGAAGAGAATCTATGGGAGAGTCTGCTGGTAAGAACAAAGCAAAAAAAACCCCAAGTGCCCATAGACATACTCAGTTAAAAAACTGGGATCGGGGGGCCTGGGTAGCACAGTCGGTTAGCGTACGACTTTGGCCCAGGTCAGGATTTCGCAGTTTGTGGGTTCAAGCCCCGCATCGGACTCTGTGCTGACAGCTCAGAGCCTGGAACCTGCTTCGGATTCTGTGTCTCCTTCTTTCTCTTCCCCTCCTTCGCTCATGCTGTCTCTCTCAAAAATAAATAAACATTAAAAAAAAAAAAAGTTAAAAAAAATAAAAAACTGGGGTCAGGGCTAGTGAGCAAGAAAAAAATGTATCTCCGCCCTGGAGATGTGACGGGCAGATGTCAATCAACCCCTTCCTACATAACCTGAGTATAAAACGTGATTCTAAAAAGTACTGCGAAGTCTCTCCTAGGATGATGTAGTTAGCTATACGACAGATCACAGAATCACGGGTCACCTGCACAAAATTGTCAGCACTGCCCATACCATCAGAATACTAAGATTGGCTCAGTCAATGGTAAACAATCCTTCCTGATAATAATTAGCTACAAGGTAGAATTCCTTAAAAATCTTATACTTACAATGAGTAGGGTCTTAAGAGAAAGAAAGGGCCACCACAGGAGTCATTACATCAACCAGAACGACTGTCCCAAGTCTCCAATAGGACACACAAGAGGTTTATTGTTAAAAAGACGCAAGACACTAAAGAAAACAACTGGGCTCAGCCAAAGCCCAATCCCCACCTCAGTCAAACAAAATATGTATGATCTATAAAATCACTAACCCTCTCCATGTCTTAGGGTCCTAGGTAATAAGATGGAGACAGTGCCACTTATGTTGCAGGGTTGCTGGATTAGAGACTATACCTAAAACACTTTGCTCACGGTAGATACTCAAATGAAGAGCAATTACAATGCCAAGAGTTTCTGGGTGTGTGAAAGGATATAGGTAGAAAGGTTCAAATGACCCCCTTCTATCCCCATTAAAGGATTTGCTTGTACAAAAATGTTGTTCTATTATTATCCCGTGAATACATATATTATTCTAAGACTGCACATGCACAAGTCCTTTTACAGACCTTAACACAACACAATGCTTAGTTCTGTGTTAGAAAGACAGATTACATAAGGCTTATTTGCGTGGGTTCTGAAGCCAGAATACTGTGGTTTAAAATCCAATCTTAGCAGCTGTGTAACCCTGAGCAATTTATTTCTCTGTGCTCAATTTCTGCATCTATAAAATGGGGATAATAATACCTATATCTCATAGGGTTGTTGTGAGAACGAATAGAATATTACCAAGTGCTTAGTACGGTACCAGTAAATGTTCAGTGTTACATCATGAAGGCATTCAGCCCTTTTTATTTAACACTGTATCACACAATATCATCCCAGATCACTTGAAATGTTTGCAAGTATTTTAATAGCTACATTATCTGATTAGGAAAAAAGTCACAATGTTTTAAGTTTTCAATTCCAGTTAATGCAGTATACTATTAGTTTCGGGTGTATAATACAGTGATTCAACACTTCTACTCGACACCTGGTGCCCATCACAAGAGCATTCCTTAACGCCCATCACCATCCATTCTTTATAATTAAGAGTCTATTTCTTGATTGTGTCTTTTTCCTTTTGCTCATTTGTTTCCTTAAATTTCACATGGGAGTGAAATCACATGGCATTTGTCTTTTTCGGACTTATGTCACTTAACATTACACTCGCTAGCTCCATCCTCAAGGCGTCATGTTGTATGAGCACATTCAGTCACCTACGTTTTTATCTGCAGTTCTGGTCACTTCCTTAGGATAAACTTCTGGAAGGGGAATTACTGTGGTAAAGCATATCAATGCTCCAAAACCTATCACAAATTGCTTTCCGTATTAGGTCTTTTTAAAGACTGTGCTTCTATCACCCATATCGTTAGCTCGGTGAGAGCTGCTTTTTAAAAACTAAGACTGGAAGCCAACATTCACTTCATTTAAAAGCTATTTGATGTAACTTGCCAAAAAAAGAGGTCTGGTGCACAAAGCTTTTTTGTACTGAAACTTGAATCCAAGTTATCAGAACCTGTTCTTATCTCCACTATTATCACTGTGCTAATAGAGAAGCTCTAAAGGAACATTAATACCCTGGGATTTAGGCTGAGATTACATTCCTTGGCTCAATTATGTTAACAAAATTCATTCAGTACACAAATATTTACTAAGCATCGCCCATGTATAGTTTAGGCACTCTTCTGGGTAGCCAAGAAACTTCTGTGAATATGGCCCTTCTAAGAAGCAAAGGGTCACAAGAAATATATAAATGCTGCGAAAGAACAGAACAATGGTAAGACTAGTTTTGTCTTAGTTCTTTTTTAAAGTTTATTTATTTTGAGACGGAGACAATGTGAGTGGGGAGGGGTGCAGAGAGAAAGAGAGAGAGAGAGAGAGAGAGAGAGAGAGAGAGAGAGAGAGAGAGAGAATCCCAAGCAGACTCTGCACTGTCAGCACAGAGCCCGGCACAGGGCTCAAATTCACAAAACCGTGAGAACATGACCTGAGCCAAAACTGAGAACTGGACGCTTAACTGACTGAGCCACCCAGGCGCCCCTTGCTTTTGTTCTTAATTGCTTCTCCTAACAGTATAGGTTTAGAAGCCGAACCCGTAAATCTAATAAATACTATTTCTTCAGATTCTTTGCTATTGTGCTGTAAGCTAGTTGGGAATTGCACCTTTATAACAAATCATCTTGCCGAAGCACTTGCCGCACCAAGTAACCAAGATAACGGTCGCCCCAGAGGTCTGCTCTGGCACCCGCATCTGGACAAGGCCATTTGTTGGACACAGGCTGCTTGCTTCAGTACTGCTGTGGTTGGCTAGATTTGGGAAATGCTTAGTGTGAGGCTGGCAGTTGACAGTGGTGGACCCCAACAAAGAGGAAGTTTTCACCAACCTCATTGATACATAAAAACACAAATTTATCAACAAAAAATTTCAATTTAGCTTTAGATTTTGGCAGTTGATAAACTTTGTGAGGAAAGAATCTTCTTATATCCTAGTACCTTGATTTTTCAATTCATAGAGTTGGGCCTAATGGCCACCACCATAATCTGACTTATTTGCTTCATTTATTAAAGACTCCAAATCAGGTGAAAGGAACTGACAGAGGTGAAATTTAAATGGGGTACGAAGTTCAGCCATTCTAAGACAGGTGTCAAATTAAGACTCCCTTCTTGAATGAGGCCCTACATGGCCGAGAAGTATTTTGCCGGCTGCCTGAACAGAATGTGTGGAACAGCGCTATCCATGCCATTATAGACGACCACGTATGGTGATGTGGCTGGAATTTGGAAAGAATCACTGCAACAATGAAAGTGGTTTTAAGAAATTCTTGAGTGGTTTGCCTATGAACTCTAGACCTATGAGATTCTGTACTCCACACACCTATAGGCCCCACACAATCCATGGGTATTATGAAGTAAACAGACTTATACTATATTACTAAGAATCTTCTTTTTGGCATCAAATACAGACATGAGGGAAACTGAAGGACTTTTCCAGTTACTGTCCCAGCATGGACACCTGATTGTGGAGTTCCCAACAGCCCTGACCATGCCCTTTATAAACCTATTATTTCTTAAGCCTGGAGTCTTTTTGGAAGATTTCTATCTTTGGGAAGACAGTAACCCTCTTGGAAAATTGTGCAGGCTACACTTTGGAATTCACCTTAAAGGAAAAAATTCAAGTTTTGCAAGGACAGTGTCCATCGGCAAAATAAAACTTTACTAGTTTAGGTGCAAAACGATTCTCCATAGGAAAACTCATTATCAGACTTAGGCCAGTTAAGTGCTTCTCTTCCCAAACTTTAAATGCCTTTTAACAAGTATCTTTGCATGCACAATTCTGATTTAGGAGACTTGGAGCGAGGTCTGAGACTTTGCATTTCTAACAAGTTCCAGATGATGCTGTTGCTGTTAGTCTGGGGATTACACAGAAGAGCAGAGTGATAGAGGGGCCATTAGAGCCTACGTAGAATTGAGGCTTGGTTCCATGACAGCAAACTGGGCAGAGAGCTCAGCCAACAGGAAAGAAAACTAACACCTCAGGTCCTCTTACAAATTTATACTAGGTCCTCAAGGCTACAGTGAAAGCCTACCACTGAGATTTTAATGAGCCTCCCAGGATTCTGCTCTTTAAAATGCAGTCCAGCCATATTTTTTCAAATTAAAATATAGATCTAACACAATCTTAACCATCAGGCCAAAAGGATTATTTTGGAAACAGACTAAATTATTCTGAGGTATTCTTTCTTAATTTTTTAATACTTATTTTTGAGAGAGGGAGAGAGAGAAGAGCTTGCTGAGTGGGGGAGGGGCAGAGAGAAAGGGAGAACGAGGATCTGAAGTGGGTTCCGTGATGACAGAAGGGAGCCCAACGCGGGGCTCTAACTCACGAACCACCAGGAGATCATGACCCAAGCCAAAGTCAGATGCTTAACTTGACTAAGGCACCCAGGCGCCTCCTGAGATTATTCTTGAATAGGCAGCAATGACAAAGAAAAGAAGGGATGTGGGACAGGATTAAGGAAAAGTAGCAGGGAGAGTGAAACAATGTGATAAAAGACGTATCATTAGAGAAGGGAATGAATGGTGTGAAACACATGTTCAGCTAAAAAAAAAAAAAAAGGCAAATTCAAATCTTTGCCTAACATGCCCTTCCTCCCAATAAATTCTAGATAAATGAAACTTTACACATCAACAAAAACTAAAATACAAAAATCCGACAAGAGAGAAGTTAAGATTTATCAAATCCAGGGGTGAAGATCAAACTTAAAATTGGAAGAAACAAAAGGGGAAAAGCGGACAGCTGACACTGTATGTATGTGTATGCCGTATGACTCTGCGGACGATGCTTTTAGGCAAATAGGCCTGAGAGATGGAATGTGGAAAGGGCTCACAGAGACCATCTGAATACAAACAGGCCCGTCAGGAGATCCACCTCAAAATATCCAGAGGCCCTAACTGACCAATGGGCTACTTACAACCAGGCATAGTTACCAAAAAGGGGAGAGAGAATTCCTTCCGTTCCCATCCCCACACCTCCTCATCTTCCTCCTTTAAAAACAGCCTTCACTCTCTCTGCTTGCTGCTCCTGTGCAGTGTATTCCATAAACTTGTATCTCCTTTGCTCTGTCTTGGGTGAATTTCCATCCCCTGCGCCATTGGCTTCCACTCGGTCGTCGCCCCACATGTGGGGGCTCCCATCTGACTGGACAGACACCACATTTAGACACCGTATCCTCTGTGTTAAAAAAACAGTAGCATTGAAAGACCAACCAGGAGAATGTTTCTATAATTACGAAGAAAATTTTTAAAAATTTATTTATTTTGAGAGAGAGAGTGATGGGAGCGCACAGTGGGGGAGGGGCAGAGGGAGAAAGAGTGAGAGAATCCTAAGCAGGCTCAAACAGCACGGAGCTTGATGTGGGGCTCAAACCCATGAATGTGAGACCATGACCTGAGCTGCAGTCAGACGCTTAACCAACTGAGCCAGCCAGGTGCCCCAATTATGACAAAGTCTTAAGAAAAATACAATACAAAAAAACTAGCTTAAAAGTATTTTCCAAAAGAAAACAGCACTTTGTGTTTAGAACTTATGGGACCCAGATCCTGTCCCCTTGCTTTCCCCAGTGAACACCTCTCCTCTGTGAGTAGTTTGTTCTCATCAACATAAATTGTATTCTCTCCATTAAAACCAAAATAACAAGAACCAGATTCCCTTACCATATCCCTCTTCAGCTTTCAATCCAGTTCTCCATTCCTTTGCTTATTATTACAGCAAAACTTCTCTGAAGATTCTCCACTTCCTCATCTTCCTTTCCCTTTTCAAAGTACTCCAATCTGGCATCTATCTCACATTTCCACTAAAACAGCTCTCATCTTAAAACAAAACAAACAAAAAAACGTTGCCTGGGTGGCTCAGTCAATTAAGGGTCTGACTCTTGATTTAGGTTCATGTTATGATCTCACAGTCCTGAGACAGAACCCCAAGTAGGGCTCCCCGCTCAGTGTAGAGCCTGCTTAAGAGTCTTTATCACTCTCTCCCTCAGCCTCTCCCCCACTGGTGTGCGCATGCTCTCAAGTAAATAGATTAAATTAAAAAAAGAAGATACGAGAAAAATCACTGACTTCCAGTGTCTTCACCTTATTCTCTCTCTCAGGCCCACTCACCTTCATTAAACATCCCCTCTTAGCTTCCCTCCCACGTCACTGGCTCTTTTCTTCTACCCTTGTTTTGTTTCCTTTATTCCAAACATTAAATCAACCGGCACTGCTCACCACTGAGCACTTGAAACGTGGCCAGCCTGTGATTTGGGCTGCAGAAAGTAAACTACACACTGCCGTATGAAAAAAGACCTAACACGATTTTGAAATCTTTATCAACTTTGACGATTTAGGACACGTTAAAATAGTTTGGATACACTGGGTTAAATGAAATGTATTAATTTCACCTGTTTCAATTAACTCTTACCGTGGCTAACAGAAAATTTAAGACAACGTGTGTGGCTCACGTTGTATTTCTATAGGACAAAGCTGCTTTGATGCCGAAAGTATCCTAGGGTTTGGCTTTGCTCCTCCCCCAGCCTTAACATCACAAACAAGTGGAGACAGAGCAAGAACTGGTCCCGTAGTAGAGGTCTTCAGGCTGTGGTACTTGGCCCTAGATAGCCTGCTTTGAAATTCAATGCCGCTCATTAAGGTTTCTAGTTTCTTCTTTGGAACGCGTGCCTCGTTTAAGAAACCTTCAATTGACTCTTGACTTTCTTACTCTTTCAAGACCATAGTTCATGATGGTGAAGACTCAGGCAGACCCTAAATTCTAGTCAATCCCTGAGGGTGGGATGACAATGCAAGTACTGTTCCTCCAAAGAGTGTTGATCTAAAAAATACACCTTCCCTGGAGGCACCTGGCTGGCTCAGTTAAGCGGCTGACTTTGGCTCAGGCCATGATCGCACAGTTCTTGGGTTGGAGCCCCACATAGGGCTCTATGCTGACAGCTCAAAGCCTGGAGCCTGCTTAGGATTCTGTGTCTCCCTCTTTCTGCCCCTTCCCCACTTGCGCTCTGTGTCTGTCTCTCTCAAAAATAAACATTAAAAAAAAATACACTTCCCCTGACCAAAACGTGTTGGAAATAATGCCACTTACGCCACTGGCCAGAGACACTGAAATCTGGCACAGGAAAGAAATATACCAACAAAATCTGTTCCACTTGTTATATAAGAAAAATGAAGTTAAGAAAGTTGAAAGACTTGATTCGTTTGGATCTTAAAACAAAAACATGGATTTTAGAGGAGGTATACATACATCAAGATTCAACACGGAGATTTAAATTTCATTAAGTATCAAAACTACTAACCATTCTATCAGCACTCCTTTCAAGACGTTGACCATCTTTTCAAAGTCAGAAGGTGATGACCTTTAAAATGCTAATAAAAGAGATAAGGTGACAATAAATTCAAAAGCACCGACTTGAATATACTTTGGAGATTTGCCTCTGAAATGAGACAAAATGTTTAATGTCAAAGAGTTAAGTCTATGAAAAACATAGGGCTAACGTTAACAAGACATACAGTTATTCTGATTTTTAACAAAATTAAAATGAGCCTATTGGAACATTAATGCTTCTTGCAAATGCTACCCGAGTCGACCCAAAAGAAAGCAAGCCACCTAAGTACGCCCGCGTACCCAAACCAGGTTTAGAACATGAGTCACAAGATTTCTATTCCCACCTGGGCTAATGATAAAAGATACGATCCTGGGAAGCAGGAATCACAGAATGGTAGCTCTGAAAGGGATGGTGAGGCCGACCATCTCTTTTCACAGAAGAGCTAGAGCAAAGGGACAGAGCTAAAGCTCCCGGGTAAAAAAAAAAAAAAAGAAGAAGAAGAAGAAGAAAAAGAAAGAAAGAAAGAAAAAGGGGGGAGAAGAAGAAGAAGAAAGAAAAAGGGGGGAGAAGAAAAAGAAAAAAAAAAGAAAGAAAGAAAAAGGGGGGAGAAGAAGAAGAAAAAGAAAGAAAAAGGGAGAAGCCAGGTCACCAGATCATGTGTTCCTTTACCAACTAACTCAGTTTCCCAAGGATCTGCCCTAGGAGGAAAGAAAAAAATCCCACGCGGCAGATGCGAACTTAATCCTTAAACTTCTCACACGGGATGCGAGCCATTACCTCCCCTATTGAATTCCACGGCTCAATTACAGCGGGACAGCCTCCAGGCCTCTTCAGGAAGCGCCCCGAGGGGGTGCGAAACAGGGCCCGGTATCCCAGCACTTGCAGGACCGGCTTCTGAGTCTCTTCTCCCCCTCCCTTCCTTGGAAACCCACGATTTTCTACGCACCCCACTTTGCCTTCTCGCTGGAAGAACTGACACCACGCACCTCTACCCACAGATCCAGCAGTAACTCCGCCTTGCAGCGTCTGTGCCGGCTACGTCATCGGTCAGCGACGCTCTTGTGGGCGGGGCGCGAGCTGGGCCGAGGGGGCGGGGCGCGACGGGGGCGGGGGCGGTATCACGTGCCGCCGGTAGGCGGCTGGAGGGCTCCAGCTGCGAACCGCCGAGAAGGGTTCGCTGCCTGCCGACGGGGTCGGGGGTGAGCGGCTGAGGGCGGGCCGAGTCCGCGTGCCGGCAGGTAGGAAGGGGAGCCCGGGCTCGTGGGGGCGGGCGAGGGTGTCCGTGAAGCCGGCACGGCGGGGAGTGGGGAGGGCGGCGCCGGGGCACGGCTCCCGACCGACCTGCTGACCCGCCGACCCGCCGACCCGCCGCCGGGCTTGAGGGCCTCTCTCTGAGCCTGGGCCTCCCGACCCTTCGTTCCCACTCGCTGCCCAGCTCCGGCACCTCTCTGAGGCCCAAAAAGCACCTGCCGGTACCATCAGCCCCGCCTCGGTAGTCACGGAAAGATGATGGGAAGGAGTAGGAAACAGTCCCTTCATTCAAATCGGCACCTGCCAACCACAGCTTCTAGCTCTGACCGGAGAGGTTGAATACATTGAATGCTTTTAGATTTTTAAACCCGGTAACGGTCATCTTAAAGTGGAAGACCCCAGAGGGTTCTAAAATTAATTCTTTCCCCAAAATTTGATGTATAGTCTACTAGAGCTCTCACTTTATTTTTTTACCAGTGGAGGGATGAGCTTCTTGCTTAGGTTCCTTAGGTTAAATTGTACTTCCCCAAATAAGTTAATGCTGCATTGTATTGCTTGGTGTGTTTGTGTGATTTATGAACCCAGCTCTTATATTCCGTTTTCCTCTTTTAAGCCCTCAAATTTTTGCCTCTTTTGGGTTTCGGTATTGCTGCTTCCGCGTGCGTGCTCTCTAGGTATGGTTCTTCCAAAGTGTCCTTTTTTATTAAATTTTTTTTAAATGTTTATTTGTTTTTGAGAGAGAAAACGAACACAAGTGGGGGAGGGGCAGAGAGAGATGGGGACAGAGGCTCTGAAGCGGGCCTTGCACTGACAGCAGAGAGCCCAATGCGGGGCTCAAACCCACAGATCGTGAGATCATGACCTGAGCAGAAGTCGAATGCTCAACCGACTGAGCCACCCAGGTGCCCACCCCCCCAATTTTTTTAATTTTTAAGATTTTTTAATCCAAGTATAGTTAACATACAATGCCATTATAGTTTTAGGTGTGAACAGTATAAAAATTCAACACTTTGGTCATCACTGTAAGTGCACACTTAATGTCCTTCACCTATTTCGCCCATCCCCCTATCCACCTCCCCTCTGGCTACCACCAGTTCTCTATATTTAAAAGTCTGTTTGTCTTTTTTCTTTGTTTTGTTTCTTAAATTCCACGTAGGAATGAAATCTTACAGTATTTGTCTTTGACAGATTTATTTCACTTAACATTATACTCTCTAGTTTCATCTCTGTTGTTGCAAATGGCAAGATTCCATTCTTTATTATGCCTAATAGTTCATGAATAGATCTCGTTTGCTTTATCCATTCACCTATGGATGGACACCTGTGTTGCTTCTGTGTCTTGGCTATCGTAAATAAGCCTGTAATAAACATAGGGGTGCCCATATCTTTTCGCATTAATGTTTTTATTTGGGTGAATACCCAGTAGTGGAATTACTAGACGATACGGTAATCCTGTATTTTTTTTTGAGGAACTTCTATACTGTTTTCCACAGTGGCTGCACTAGCTTGCTTTCCCACCAACAGTGTATGAGGGTTCCTTTTTTTTTTTTTTTTTTAAAGTTTATTTATTTATTTTGAGAGAGAGCCTATGTGCGCATGAGCAGGGGGAGGGGCAGAGAGAGAGAGAGAGAGAGAGAGAGAATCCCAAGCAGGCTCTGCTCTGTCAGTAGGGAGCCCAATGTAGGGTTCAACATGGGATTTGAACTCACAAATTGTGAGATCTTGACCTGAGCAGAAACCAAGAGTCAAATGCTTAACTCACTGAGCCACCCAGTCTCCCTGAGTGTTCCTTTTATTCCACATCCTTGTCAACACTTGTTATTTGCAAGTATGTTTTCTTTCTTTCCTTTTTTTTTTTTTTTTTCCTTGCATGCATTCTACTTGGCCGTTTGGCCTGAAGCCTACACATTAATTACCTGTGTGTAATTCGAAGCACCTCCTCAAAGTGAACTAGTTCTCATCCTTCGCAGTTACTTCAAAACCTGCTTTTCTTCAGGTGTTTCCCTGAATTGTCCAGATTTAAAATCTCCATCCACTTATTCAGCACACATTTTTGTGCATTTGATATGTGCCAGACACTGTTCTAGACACTGGGAATACAATGATGAACAAGCAACTAATTACAGTGGGAGGAGAAAGACTAAAATCAGCGAACAAGAAGGTAGATGGTGATGTAACAGTGACTGGAAAGACTGCTTTGGTTAGAGGGTGTCAGAATGGCCTCCGAACCCCCAAATCCTATAACTTAGGTAGGTTCTGGTGAGGAATCTGCAAAATGATTGTAATATTTACCTGGCAGAGTAAACTAACAAAGAGCTAAGAAAAGTTTGAGACAGAGGAGTAATGTTATAAAAATATAAAACTACAGCATTTAAAACAGAGTGACAGTAGTATGAGACAAAGCAATGGAATCGAATAAACATCCCAGGAACAAAAGAAAAATTTGTGTGTATATGTGTATGTACATATGTAGGCATACATATGCATGAATTTATGAGGTAAGAGAAAAGATCACAAATCAATGGAAAAAGGAAGTTTTATCCAATAGTGAAAAAAATGGGCTTCAGGAAGATTTCTGAATTAAAAAATGACTGTTATATACCAGCAATAACTAACTAGGAATTTTAATTTAAAAAGTTACTATTCATAACAGTATTCAAAACTAAAGGTATCTAGAAATAGATCTGTATAGAGCTGTATAGTCCTCTAGGGAGAAAATTACAATGCTCTATTGAAACACAGAAGACCCAAGTAAATGAAGAGATATACCATATTCATGGGTGGGAGGACTCCATATCATAAAGGTGTCAGTTTCCCCCAATTCTACAAATTCAGTATAGTTACAATGAAAATTGCATGTGATTTTTCACAGACCTTGACATGTTGAACCTAAAATACATATGGAAAGCCAATGGACTAAGAATAGCTAAGTCAATTTTGAAAAAAATGAAGTCCCTTCCTCCCAGATATCAGAACTTAATATGAAGCTATAATAATTAAGACTATTCTTAATTACTAGTATTGATTCAGGGATAGAAAAGTAGTCTGATGGAATAGAATAGAAAGCCTAGAAATGCACCCACATATATATGGGAGCTTAGCATACTACGAAATGGTCTTATAAAACCAGGGAAAGCATATGCTCTTCACTAAATAATGCTGAAATACATGGTATCCATGTAGAATAAAGACTAAATTAGGTTGTTATTACTGTCTGTTCACAATAGTGATTTCCAGATGGATTAAAGACTGCCGTATGAAAGACATCTATATAATACTTAGAAAAAAATATATAGGAGTCTGTATTGTTTCCAGGAAAGTTTTTATTTTTCACATAAGATTTACCATTTTAGCTCCTTTTAGGTATATAGTTCAGTGGCATTCATGTTATTGTGTAGCTATCACTACTGTCTATCTCTGGGATTTTTTCATCTCACTGGGAAGGATTTCTTAAGTTACAAAAAGCACCATTGAGGTTGCTATTGCATTATTCCAAATGAAAGATAATGTTGATTTGAACTAGAGGGGTAACAGTGAAGATGAAGAAAGGAGGATGGATTTGGGATGTGTTTTGATGGCAGAGAGCAGGAATTGTGCATGGTTTGGATAGGGGGTGAGGGGAAAACAAGGAATCAGGGGCAACATCTAGGTATTTTGCTTGAACTACAAGGTAGATCATTTATCATTTGTCACCAAAACCATTTGCTGTTTGGTGACAATGAAGAGGATGAGTGGAGGAAGACTATAGGAAGAAAAAATAGAGAATTCTGTTTTGGATTGTTAAGTTTGAAAGACCTGTTTGACCTGCAAGTGGAAATGTTCCAATAGTGGTTGGATAGATGAGTCCGGAAAGACTGTGGCTGAAGGTGCACCTTTGGAATGACTGGCATATAGATATATTTAAAACTGATCTATTAGAATTGGATTTGGCTGCATTACACAGAAAATAGATGATAATAATAGCTTAACTCTGCACATGATTCCATAGGTGGGCAGGCCTTGGCTGGTGTGGCAGCTCCATGGTCATCAGGGACTTGGGCTCTTCTGTCTTGCTGTTCTGCCATCTTCAGCGTGCTACCTCATGGTTTAGATGGCTGCTTTAATTTCATATGCCACCTGCTCATAGCAAGAAGGAAAAGGAAAGATGAAAAGCATATATTCTTTTTTTAGAGAGCGAGTCGGGGAGATGGGCAGAGGGAGAGAGAGAATCCCAAGCAGGTTTACACTGAGCCTGATCAACATGGGCTCACCTGCTCCATCCCATGAGCCTGGGATCATAACTTGAGCTGAAGTCAAGAGTCAGATACTCCACCAAATGAGCGACCCACGTGCCCCAAGGCACATGCTCTTTGAAGGACACTTTTCAGAAGTTGCACAGGACATATCCACTTACAGCCCATTAGCCTGTTTTTAATTAGTGGTCACCTTAACTAGAGGGAAAGACAGGTAGTCTTTATTCAGTTACCTGTATGCCCAGCTTCAATTCTGGTGTTTTATTAATAAGAATGAAGAGGAAATTGGATATTTAGTTTCAGTTTGGTTTCTTCTTCAACCAGGGCAGTGAAAATGGTGAAAGCCCTGGTGACCCCCCTGTTGTTAAATTTAATGGAGCTTTTGAATATTTGTTTCATTTGGTACTCATAATCCCTCCCTTTTTACTTTCTGTGTCTTTCAGAATTTCTCCTCTGTTATTAAAATTAGCATTTCATATTTAATGCAATCGCAATCATAATCCCAAAGATTTTTTAAAAATCAAAAATTGACAAGCTGACTTTAAAACTGTGTGAAAGTGCCAAAGACCTAGAATAGTCAGTCTTGAAAAGGAAGAACAGAAACAGAGAACTTGTACTGCCTAGCTTCGAGATTTGTAATATAACTCTAATAATCGACATGGTATGGTATTTATATAAGGATGGACAAATAGATCAATGAAATGCAGTGGAGTCCAGAGATATGCCCACACTTAAATAGTCAATTGATTTTTCAACCAAGGCACAAATTAATTCAGTGAGGAAAGTAAAAGGTTTTCAACAAATAATGCTGGAACTGTTGGATATCCATATGGTGGTGGGGGTGGGTGGGTAGTGAAACTATTGCATCCAATATACAAGAACTAATTTGAGATGGATCAAAAACCTATAAGTAAAAGGTAAAACAAACTCAGGAGGATTTCTGTGGCTTTGAGGTAGGCAGCAATATCTAAGATAGGACACAGAATGCAATAAAAAAAGATTTGATAAAAGAGACTTGAAAATTAAAACTTCTGTTCATCAAAGGGTATCTTTAAGAAAATGAATAGATAAGTCACATACTAGGAGAAGATGTTTGCAGTATATATGTACATATATCTGATAAAGGATTTGGTTCCAGAATGAGTAGAGAGCTAATAACTCATTTAAAAAACGCAAACAGTCCAAGTGAAAAATAAGTAAAAGCCTTGGCAGACACTTCACGTACAAAAAAATGAATGTAAATGGCTGACACAAATATGAAAAAGTGCTCGACATTGTTAGTTTTCAGGGAATTGCAAGTTAAAAACACAAGGAGATACTGAGGCGCCTGGGTGGCTCAGTCGGTTAAGTGCCAACTTCGGCTCAGGTCATGATCTCATGGTTCGTGAGTTCGAGTCCCGTGTCGGGCTCTGTGTTGACAGCTCAGAGCCTGCGGCCTGCTTCGGATTCTATGCCTCCCTCGCTCTCTTCCCCTCCCCTGCTTGCTCTCTGTCTCAATCTCTCTCTCTTTCTCCCTCTCTTTCAAAAATAAACTAAAAAAAACCACAAGGAGATACTACCACGTGCCCACTAAAATTGCTAAAATCAGAAAGGCTGACAGCATCAAATGGTGGTGAGGATGTGGAACCACTTGAACTCTCATGCTCCTTCATTATTGGTTACAGCGTAAAATGGTACAATCATGTTGGAAAAATATCTGGCAGTGTCTTATAAAGTTACACATATATCTGCCTGATGACCCAGCAATTCCAGTCCTAGGTATTCACCCAAATGTATGAAAATGAAAATGTATGTCTAGAAAAAGTCTTGTATCAGAATGCTCATAGTAGCTCATGGTAGGCAGAACACTGGTCCCTCAAAGGTGTCCATGCCCCAATCTCTGGAACTTGTGAATATGTTATGTATGTGGCAAAAATATTTAACAGATGGAATTAAAGTTATAGGACTTAAACTAAATTTAGATTATCGGAGAGAGCCTAATATAATCACATGGATCCTTAAAAGTGGAATAGGAAAGCAGAAAAGTCAGAGATAAGGCAATGTGGAAAGCATAAGCTGTTGCCCGTTCTGAGATGTAGAAGGCTACCTGCCCAAACCAGAGGGTGGCCCCTGAGAGCTAAGGGTGGCACCTAGACAACAACTAGCAAGGAAACAGGGAGCTCAGTCTGACAGCTGCATGGAACTGAATTCCCCCGACAACCTGAATGAGCCTGGAAGTGGATTCTCCCCCAGAGCTTTCAGTAAGGACTGCAGCCCTGTTAACACCTTGGTTTCAACCTTGTGAGACTGAAAACAGAAAGGCAATCTAAAATAGTGCCCAAGAGTCTGCATATTAATGATCTGCTGATAATCTTAAAATGACATTTTGAGAAGCACTTTTTTATACACTGTTTTTCAATAAATTCACCCCAACATATGATTTCAATTCATAGTATGTACTAATGACTCATTCGTTTGTATGGCTTAGACGTGTTTGCTAAGCCCACATAATTTAATAGACCTTTTACATGAATATTTTATAAGAACCTTATATTGAAATTGGGAATTCATCCTTCTTCTCAAATCAATTACTCTTCCTGTATTTCCCTATTTTGGTAAATGTTTTCCCTACATACTCAGTATTCCAAACCAGAAACAACCATAACCGTCTCCTCCCTGTTATCCATGACTCTCCACCTCTTATTCAAGTGGTTATCCAATTCTCTTAATAGTTCCTAAATCTGTTTCTTCATCATTCTCAGAGCAATTGCTTTAATTCAAGTACATGTTTCTATTTGAATTATCATTATAAGTCTCCCTATTGGTTTTCCCCATTGCTGCTTTGGCTTTTCTCCAACTCATTTCCGACCTTGTCAAGTTAAAAAAAAATTACTTTTATCATGTTACTCCATTTTCTTAAGGTTAATCTCCCAACAGCTTCCCAAAACTCAGGGTAAACTTTAGACTCCTTAACTTAGCTAAAAAGGACTTTCATGATCTGACTAGCCCCTGCCTTCAGTACTTCCATGTTAGTAATCAACAGAATGAGTTGACATAAAATCAGTAAGGAAGAGAAGACCTAAAAAACACTATCAACCATTTTTCCCTTATAGAGATGTGTAGAATCCTCTTCTCAACAACAATAGAATATACATTCTTTGCAAGTGCATGTAGAACATTCACTAAGGTAGACTGTATTCTGTGCCATAAAACAAATCAAGTTTTAAAAGAATTCAAAATATACAAAGCCTGTTCTCCAGCCACAGTGGAATTAAGCTAAAAATCAGGGATATCTGGAAATTACCAAATACTTGGTAATTAAATAACACACTTCTAAATATGCCACGAGTCAAAGAAGAAGTCACACTATAATTAGAAAATATTTTTAGGGGTGCCTGGGTGACTCAGTCTGCTAAGTGTCTAACTCTTGATTTTGGCTCAGGTCATGATCTCACAGTTTTGTGAATTTGAGCCCCATGTCAGGCTCTGCACTGACCACAAGGAGCCTACTTGGATTCTCTCTCTCTCTCTCTCTCTCTCTCTCTGCCCCTCCCCCTTGCTTGTGCTCTTTTGGTGTCTCTCAAAATAAATAAACTTTAAAAATACTTGTAAAAAATTTAAAAGAATATTTTTAATTGAATGAAAGAACACTAGTATATCAAAATTTGAAGGATACGGGCAAAGCAGAACTTAAAGGGAAACTCTTAGTGTTATAAACTAACAGAAAAGAAACCTTAGAACAGTGGTTTAAACTTCAATTTTAAGAAGTTGGAGAAGGAAGAACTATTTGAAATCAAAACAAGCAGAAGGCAGAGACTAATAAAGATAAGAGCACAAATCAATGAGATTGATAATAGAAAAACAAGGTAATTCAGTGAAACTAAAAGCTGCTTCTTTGAAAATATCAACAAAATTGATAAACCTCTAGCCAGAGAAGCTAAGAAAAAAAGAGGGAAGACACAAATTGCCAAAATCAGGAATGAAAGAGAAGACTGCACTTTAGACCCTAAGACCTGAAAAAGATAATATAGGAATACTACTTAAAGAATACCAGTTCTACACAAACTCTTCCAGAATATAGAAGAACATGGAACACTTACCAGCTCATTTTGTAAGACCAGCATTACCTTGATGTGAAAGCTAAAGACATCACATGAAACTAGAGACTAATATCTCATGAACATAGACATAAAAATCCTTAAAGTACTAGCAAATTGAATCCAACAATATATAAAAAGGATAATGGTGTATCATGACTTCAATTTATCCTGGGAATATTAATCAAGTAATATATTAACAGACTGCAGAAAAATCCAATGTTCACCTTAATAGATGAACAAAATGTTTTTGTCAAAATTCAGTAATTTGGGAATAGAAGGGAATGCCCTCAAACCAATAAAGGACATCTACAAAAAAGTCTGCAGCTAACATCATTAATGATGAAAGACTGAGTGCTTTCCTCCTAAGATCAGGAGCAATAGAAGGATAGATCTGCCTCACTACTTCTATTCAGTATTGTTCTGGAGGTCCTATCCTGTGAAGTAAAGCAAAATTAAAAAATAGAAGGCATATAGATTGGAAAGAAAGAAATTGAACTGTTTTCACCGGCAACATAATTGTGTATGTCAAAAATCCCCAACGGTCTCCTACCCCTGCCAAAGAAGTCCCAGAACTAATGAGTTTAGCAAGGTCACAGGTTATAAGGAAATACACAGAATCAGCAATTTTCGTATGCTAGCAAAGGACAATTGGAAATTGAAATTTAAAAAAAGGATCCTGGAAGTACTATTTACATTTGTACCAAAACCCAGGAAATACGTAGGTATAAGTTTTAAAAAATACATGGTAATATTTGTATGCTGGAAATAACCAAACATGGGTGGAAAAATAAAAGATGACAGAACAAATGGAGAGATCATTTATGTTCATGGCTTGGGAAACTCAGTATTAATCTCAGAAGAATTTTTTGTAGAAATAAGCTGATTCTAAAATTTATATGGAAAGGCAAACAACTAGAGTATCAAAAACCATTTGAAAAAAGAACAAGTTTAGATTTTAAGATTATATAAATCTACAATAATCAGCACTGTGTGGCAATGGAAAAAGATTATAGCAGTAGACAACATATACACATGGTCAATTATTTTGGTCAATTATTTTTTGGCAAAGATGTAAATAAAGGCAATTAAATGAGGAAATGGTGTCTTTTCAACAACTGATTCTGAAACAATTACACATTCATATGCAAAAAAATTTCACCCTAAACAGAAGTTCCCTTAGAATGTATCATGAGTCTAAATGTAAAAACCTGAAACTATAAAGCTTGCAGAGAAAGTTATAGGGGAATATCTTAGTGACCTGGGGTTAGGCAAAGACTTCTTTTATGCAATACCAAAAGTATGATCCATAAAGTAAAGATTGATTAATTTGACTTCATCAAAATTGAGAACTTCCACTCTTCCAAAAATACAAGAGAATGAAGACAAGCCATAGACTGGAAGAAAATATTTGCAAATCATGTAACAAAGATCTTTTATCCAGAATATGTAAAGTATTCCCAAAACTCAATAATAAGAAAACAAACAACCTTATTAAAAATAGGCAAAAGAGGGGCACCTTGGTGGCTCAGTCAGTTAAGCATCTGACTTCGGCTCAGGTCATGATTTCACAGTTCATGAGTTCAAGCCCCGCATCATGCTCTGTGCTGATAGCTCAGAGCCTGGAGCCTGCTTTGGATTCTGTGTCTCTCTGCCCCTACTCTGCTCACACTCTGTCTCTCTCAAAAATAAAAATAATAAAAACATTGAAAAAAAACTTTAAAAAATGGGCAAAATATTTTAACAGACTTTTCACCAAGGAATACAGACACGGCAGATAAGCACGTGAAAAAATGCTTAATATTATTGGTTACTGAGGAGATGCAAGTTAAATCAATGATGAGCTATTACTACACATCTGTTAGAAAGGGTAAAATAAAAGCAACTGGCTGTGAATAAAGTTTGGCACTTTCTTATAAAGTTAGAATATATTTACCTTTTGACTCACATCTAGGTTATTACCCAAGTGAAATCAAAGCTAATGTTTATACCAAAAAAATCTGTATGCAAGTGTTTATAGCTGCTTTATTCATAATTACCAAAAACTGGGAACAATCCAACTGTCTCTCAGCTGGGGAATATATAAACAAACAAGTAATATCCATATAATGGAATAATAGTTACTGATATTACTGATATAATAACACAAGATATAATATTACTGATATAATAACACAAGATGATTCTCAGTTGCCTTTTGCTAAGGAAAAGAAACCAGACTCCTAGGCTATGTGCTATATGATTCCATTTATAGGACATTCTTAATAAAGGTAAAACTAGGGTGAGGAAAACAAATCAGTGGTTTCCAGAACTGTGTATGAAAGAGATTTGACAAAAGGGCACAAAATTATTTGAGTTGGTAAGAGTGTTTCATATTTTGATTTGATTGCATTTGTCAAAACTTTGGAACTGTACATTTAAAAGGTGAGGGGTGCCTGGGTGGCTCAGTTGGTTGAGTATCCAACTTCAGCTTAGGTCATGAACTTGTGGTTCATGGGTCTGGACTTGTCTGTGCTTCCCGTCTGTGCTGACAGCTCAGAGCCTGCTTTGGATTCTGTGTCTCCCTCTGCCTCTGTTCCTCCTCCATTCACACTCTCTGTCTCTCAGAAATAAATAAAGACTAAAAAAATTTTTAAGGGGAATATTTAAAGGTGTATCTAAGTTACCATTAAAAAAAGGTGAATGAACAAATTTTTTTTTTTATCACTTTTCCTCTGAAACTGAGATAACCTGCAGTACTTTAGATAGATAACTTAGTACCACTAATTTCCTAGAGACCAAAATTTTAAGAAATACAGATTTCGACAGTGGGGAATTACTGAAAGATTTGAAGCAAGGGAATAATATGATTAAATTTAAAAAGTTACTTTTAGGGACTCCTGGGTGTCTCAGTTGGTTAAGTGTCCAACTATGATTTCTGCTCAGGTCGTGATCTCCCAGTTCATGAGTTCAAGACCCACATTGGGCTCTGGGCTGATAGCATAGAGCCTGCTTGAGATTCTCAATCTCTCCCTCTCTCTGCCTCTTCTGTACATGCATGTGTCCCAAATAAACTTAATAAAAATAAAAAGTTACTTCTAGGCAGCACCCTTGCTTCATGCACATGAAAACTTCAGTTAAAATGTAATGGAAGAACTTGGAATTGTGAGAAGGAAGAGAAGAAGAAACTCAGAAGAAAGTAATAGCACTGAGGGAAGGTTGAAGCATTTGCAGGATTATTACAAACTGATAGAGAACTTAATTACTTGGACCTAAGTTCATGTAGAGTTAAAGATGATGTCTAAAGGCATACACTTTGGGGCACCTGGGTGGTTCGGTCAGCTGAGTGTCTGACTCTTGATTTTGGCTCAGGTCATGATCCCAGGGTCATGGGATCAAGTCCTGCGTCAAGCCCCTCATCGGACTCTGTGCTGAGTGTGGAGCCTGCTTAAGATTCTCTGTCTCCCTCTGCCCCTCTCCCTTGCTCATTTGCTATCTCTAAAATTAAAAAAAAAAAAAAAGGCATACACCTTCAAGGAGATAGGAATTAGAAAATTTCTTCCCATTAGACTATAGAAATAGTATTGGAAACTTCCTTTTTTTTTTTTTTTTTTTTAAGAGAGAGCACTCAGGGGAGGGGCAGAGGGAGACAGAGAGAGAGAATCTTAGGCAGACTCCATGCCCAGTGCAGGACCTGATGCTGGGCTGGATCTCACAACTGTGAGATCATGACCTGAGCCAAAATCAGGAGTCAGACAACCAACTGAGACACCCAGGTGCCCCAGAAATACCCTTTTTACTAGGAACATGAAAGAGTGGAAATTTGTACTCTAAATCTGTACCACATATGTCTGTGGGGTTTGTATTAACATTGTCCTGATAATGCTGGGAACCCAATTTGAGAAATCTATAAATTGGTAATACCTGTCCTGTTTTGGCTGAGAAAATTTGAATTGCTATAGCTCACGGTGATAATAGGATTCCCACCAGAGATACTCCCACTGAAAATGAGCTCTCAATCAAAGATTACAAAGAATTTAAGCAAACCACCAAGAAGCCAGCCCTAATTATTAGAAATAGTGGTTCTAACAAACTTTAAGATAAGCTTAAAGTGTAAAGGAATGTTCAGAAACCATATGTATCAGTTAGCTAATTGCTGCAGTTTAAATTCCCCCAAAGCCTAATAGCGAAAAGAACCATTTTATTATTGCTTACAAGTCTAAAGTTTAGATAGGGAGTTCGTAGGGACAGCAAGGAGTGAATTAGTCTGGGATGCTCTCACATGCCTGGCAGTTGGTACTGGTAGCTGGGCTAATGGGGATATTGGACCACGTTTCTCTTATCATCCAGCAGACTAACTGGGCATCTTCACATGGTGATCACAAGGATCCCAACAGCAGCAAAGACAGAAGCCTCAGTGCTTCTCACGTGTCTGCCTGCATCATTTTTCTGTGGTCTTATGGCCAATGTAAGGTATAAGGCCACCTCCCGAATCAGTAGAGGGGGGTACTGCCAAAACCAAAAACTACCAAAAAATAAAAAAAGGAATAACTTGTGACCATTTAAGAAAAAGGACACCTGTTGGGATGAGCACTGGGGATTGTATAGAAATCAATTTGACAATAAATTTCATATAAAAAAAAATTTAAAAAAATTCTACCATACATTAAGACAAAACAAAATAGTGTGTCAAAAGGGAAGAAAAAGCAGGCAAGATGAGCCAGCTAGAAAGTTTAAAAATAAAAAAAGTTACTGAAATAGTGGATAGATGAATGGAAGCTTAAATACATTTTTAAAACGAATTGGTGAATTGGAAGATAGATTTGAAGTTCTATCTTGACCCATAATGTATATCAGAGAGATAGAAAGAGGAAGAAATTATGGAAGAAGTCGAGATTTAGAGAACAGCAAAAGAAAGTCAAACGAGAAAAAACTGAAATTTCTCAGCTGGAGGGTATAGCATGAGGTAAAAAAGAGAGCCATAAATGGAAGTCACTGGAACACTAATCTTTAAGGGTCAGGTGGAGATAGCCCCACCCCACTTGTAAGCCCAGTAATGGCAGGGGCCATACTTCCTTATTCACATCTTAAGTTTCCATCCCTGACGGTTGATAGGTGCTCAGTACATGTTGAATGAGTAATGGGATGGAGCAGCCAGAAATGTGAGAATAAAACCGGAAGGCCGGAAGTCATAGTAGCTAGAGAAGGAGAGAAGTCAGACGCTTCAGAAAAAAACAAGAGGAGGACTGAAAAGTGGATTTAGAAACAAAGATGTCACTCACTGCTGACTTTCGGGAGTGCTATGTCAGTGCTAGAGAAGGACAGTGGAGAGAGAATCTTAGGGAAGGTGAGAGGAGAGGCACTTGGAGGGAGGGAGGTCCCTCCCCCCCAGTCATTTGTTTTCGTGTGTTGATGGGAGAACATTGGAAATCCGGTATTTAAGGGAGGAGGCGTAGGAAGAGCTGAAAGAAAGGGAGTGAGGATTAAGACAAGAAAAGCGTTTCTAGTGAATGAGTCAAGGTCCCTGTGGAAGTGAAAGAGATGAGACCCAGGACAAGATTTCCCCTTGGAAAGGGGATGAGATGTTTTCCTCAGAAACTGGGAAGAACAGTGCAGAAGATCCATTTGGAATCTGGAAAAGGCAGCACAGATGTGTATCATTTGTAGGCCAAGGTGGATTGACCAGAGAGTCAAGAACCTGATGCTTTCGGGCACCTTACTGGCGTGGGCCCCTTTGAGTGCTAGGAGTTACCAGGATTTGTAATGTCCTGAGGGGAGAGGGGATGCCAGATTGTGGTCCAGAAACATTTTCCACAAGCATTTCTGACAAATTGCCTCATGAAATCTCAGAAGAAAGATATGAAAATTTCTAAGACTTCAGTCATTTGTTATCATATCTTTTCTCGTTCTAAATAGCTTTTATTTTAGAACCTAATTTGGCATTTGTGATTTTGTGTTTTTTTTTTTTTTTGTTTGTTTGTTTGTTTTTTTAAAGAACTTCCCCACCACCTTCCTCCCCATGTGAATAAATGTTAGGCCCTTCATTACCTGGATCTATCCTTGCTTATAGGTAAGGATAAGGATAAGGGCAGAAGTTGAGGGAGTTTGTAGTTTTAACTTTCTCAGTGAAATAAGAGACCATTTGAGAAGGACAGAGGTAGGGAGGAGGCTTCGCAGGGAATGTGGGTCATTTAGAGCAGTCGTTGTGGGGACAAAGAGAGAACAGATTAGGGACAGCAGAAACGATTCTGAGAGCCCGCTCCCAATTTGTCTTATTCTCCCCAAACCACTCTCCCCCACTCCACCCCATTTTGGCTGTCCACTTGTAGAAAGAACACATGTTTTCAGATTAGGGTTGCAGGCTACTAGAAAGAGGAGGGGTCTAGCACTGTTGAGGGAGGAGGCAGAGAGTGATGTACCACGGGGTCAAGGCGGGGTGGGGAGAGAAGCACAGCCACAGGACAGGCTGCTCACTCCCAGATGAGGGAGGGATGGGAGGTTAGTTGGGGCCGGAGAGCAGAGAAATCAAGACTCAGTTGAGAGAGAGAAATGAAGCTGTTTATACTGGAGACAGCTGCCAGGGCCAGTGAAGTCACCTGAGGAAACGCAGAAGGAAATAAGAGGACGACATACATTTCCGGTAGACTCTAATTTATTCCCAGGATTTAGTAGAAGGGAAGCCTGCTGGGGGAAGCGGGGAGGTATGTGTAAGTTAACAATATAAAGCTTTTTAGGCCAGAGAAGTAATAGCAAAGAGCGTTTGTGTAATGTTTTATAGTTGACTGCTTTCCTAGCGTCAAGATTGAAAGAAGCAATAGGTATTATTGCTCTGTATTTTTGTTCTACTCAAGTTCTCATGTAGTAATTAAAATACAAATCTATACACAAACTCAAAGTAGTTTACAGTGCCTTCTGCCCTGGCTTCACGAGCATCTACTTCATTGCAGCCTTTATATCATCTTTACCATTATCCTTGTGTCTCATGGAGAAGTAGTAGCGACCCGTGAAAAAGGTGAGAAAATACGAAACAATGACCTTTAAAGCAGTGACCTTCACGAGTTTACCTTTTGCCTAAATCAGTTGGCTTAGTCATCAGTTGATGTACTGGAATTATGAGAAAAAATATAAAAGTTTTAGTTTGTGTTATCTCTAACGGATATTTCTTACGTATACACGCCAAGTAATTTCCCCCTTATCACTAAAAAGCTGCTAGAACTTCTATGTTCAACCAAAGGACCTTTTCTCACATGAGTCCCTGAAGGCACTTTCCTTTCTTTTCCTTTATAGCAATCACAAAAGAAGAGCAGTCTTGTCCAAAAGCAATCTGATAATGATTCCAGAATACTGAGTTGTTCTAGAAACTATTGCATCATATTTCGATCATCTTTACTCAGTTGATGAAGTAGTTGAGTGACAGTTCTCCTTCTCTGATAGGATGCCAACAGCTAACAAAGGATTTTAAACCGTGTTGGGTACATCCTGAAGTAGCTAGAGAAAAGCAGAATGCTTGCAAGGGTTCTAAGTATGTCTTCCATTCAGAGCACTTTTCATTTCTCTAGGGCCTTTGGTCATCATAGGTAAATATAAATATCTTTATCCATATGCATATATATATATATTTTAACAGACATTGAAAAAATTTTGAATTCATATATCGACATTCTGATTAATAATCTGTATTTTGCTTCCTACGAATCATTGTTCACAGTTGGACTCAGTTTGAAGAATAGTCAAAGTACTACCAAAGTATTATTCTAGTATGTCTTTTTTAAGGATGAAATTTCTTTTTTAATTGAAAAGTTTTTTTCCTGGTCTTGAAAAACCGAAGTCTGTAGGCAGTCCCAACTGTGATTGTGGCGTGTTCTTATAGTCGAATGTTTTAAATTAGCTGTCAAGTTAAATATGTTATCATTGTTCTAAACACACAGAATGTCCCTGGCTGCTTATTGTATCATCTGTTGCAGAAGAATAGGAGCCTCAACTCCTCCTCCCCAAAGCACCACGTACTGGAGAGACATCAGTGAGTACAGTTTCAACAACAGTATTTCATATGGAAACAGTGATAGAATTATGGCTGAATTCCCCAGGGGGTTCACGAAAAGTTATTTAATCCATGGTAAATCTCACATTTGTTTCTGTATTTTCTATACCAATGGTGCACCCCGAATTTGTGGGCCCAGAGCCATGCCATGCATATTCCTTTCTCTTGAGAATCTTTTTCCTCCCCTATGTTTCCTGTCAAATTCATGCTCATCTTTTCAAACTCGAGTATCACCACATTCTCACTCAGCAGTAAGTTTCTGCAAAAACAAGTGCCAGACACATGTACTGCGTTCTGGGAATTCAGCGGTGAGCCAAGAAGATCGTGTACTTGCCCTATGGGCGGTTAGGGTCTAGTGTTGATTTAGTATCTTTATTTGTAAATCTTTATTTACCTATTTATTACTAACCTTTATTTGTAAAAGAGAAGATAGGCCTAGATCATCTTTCATTCATTTGGCAAATTATTTATTTACCATTTACTCTATGCCAAGTACTATTCTAGGCCCTTACGATACAATATGGATTGAGACAAAGTCCTGTTTTCAGGGAGCTTCTGTTTGCTCTGTAGATAGATCTTTTTTTTGGGGGGGGGGGGGGGGGATAGGTCCTTTTCATCTAGAAAATTTCCGTGATTCTGTTTTTTTTTTTTAAGTTTATTTTCAGAGACAGTGAGTGGGGGAGGGGCAGAGAGAGAGAGAGAGAGAGAGAGAGAGAGAGAGAGGGAAAGAATCCCAAGCAGGCTCTACACTGTCAGCCCTGAGCCCGACGCAGGGCTCAAACTCACGAACCGCAAGATCATGACCTGGGCTGAAATCAAAAGTCGGACACCTAACCGCCTGAGCCACCCAGGTGCCCTGTGATTGTGTATTTTAAACATAAAAAGAGGGTGGGGAGAGAAAAGGGAGCTTTTTCTCTCATCATTTCTAAAGGACAAACTCAAGAGTAGTGAGAAAAGGCTGCGAGACTGTATTCTGTTCCCAGGGCCTAGTGAAAAAGAAACATAGCAAGTGGTAGCGGTAGAGAAAGCAGAGAGTGGCTCCCAGGGCCTCCAGGGTGAGCGTGGAGGGAAGGCAGTCCAGGAAGCCATCTTGGAAAGAAAAACATCCTAGAGGATCTGCACAGTCAGGAAGCTTTGTCTCAGCTTTGGATCTCATCCCTGCAGACCTCCTGGAACTGTCTCCTTCCTGGTTCTGGAACCACTACTCAGGTCTTAGAGTTTGGGAGGAATGTCCATCTTCCATGCCTGATGCCTAGAGAAGTCAGTTGAGGAGAGTTCCTTATCCCTCAGTAGGGAGGGGAAATACGTTGTCAGCAGCCTAAGTGGAGAGTCTGACAAAGGGCCACCTCTACACATCCAATAAATTAAAGGTTACGAAGGTTTTGCGGACTGGTGGCAGACCCTAACCATCTTGGGTAATGCATCAGTTAAGGTTGTGTTCAGTGCATGCAACAGAAGCTTGACTACAGTGGCTTCAATTAGTAAAGTTTTCATTTTTCTTACCAATTAGTCAAAACAGAGACTGTTTAGAGCAGGAATTGCAGTTTAGCAATCCTCCTATCTTCCTGCTCCATTATCTTTATTGTCCTCATAGTCACAAGATGGTTGCTGAATCTCTAGACATCCAGAAAGCAGAAAGGCCAAAAGTCATCTTATGAAACCTTGTCTCTGTATTTGGAGAGGGATCTCTACTTACGGACTTGCATTTATATCTGATTGGCTGTAACTGTGTTGCATAGCCAGCCCTAGCTGCCAGAGTCAGGAATTCAAATATTTTTAGATAGTAATCAGGTTGTGCAGTACAGATTAAGGGGCTTGTGTGCATCAGATAGACAACTATCTGTGTTTTCCACTAGGAGTTCTTTTTTTACATTAAAAAAATATTTTTATAAGTAAACTTGAAGAATGTAACCATTATTTTTAATTGGGTTATGTACATATGGCACTTACCCAGCAACTATACCATAATTACTTTGGGAAAAGTCACTTTGTGTCCTTATGTCACAAGCATAATCCCTTCAATATAGCCCTAGTAGTGATAGAACTCTCCCCATCCTTCTATTTTACTGGTTGTGAACTAAAAGGAGTCAGAAGGCAAGTTAGCTTCATGGCTGTCGCATTCAGTGGAAGCACTGTAGGCCTGGCATTATCAGTAGTGCAGCAGGTCTAGGGTCTCTGATTTGCTGGGAATGACAGAATAAGAGATACAAGAAGGGGAAAATAGTGTGAAATGAGAAGGAGTATGAAATGCAGATTATATTTTTTTACCCAGTGTTTTTTGGTTCGTCTGCATCTGGGGTTAGGAAGCCTTGTGTTGGTAGTAACTGATCATGTTCATGGAAGAATAGCAATGACTTCTTATCCAATTGTATAATATAAGGAGAGACACTTGCCTATTTCCTGTCACATTTTAAAAATGAAACTCATCCCATTGACTTTTTTCCTTTCTTTTTGAAGGAAATATAATAAAGTTTACTGGATCACTTATTTTAGGGTAAGTATCAACTGTGAAATGTTAATTGGCTTCTTTATACTACTATTTGAAATCTCAGTGGAAGTGATTTCCAGGTAGCATAGGGTGGCAAATAGGGTGCAGATTTTGGAATTAGGTGGATTAATCACTGGTTCGACCCCTTCAGTGTTGTCTCGATTCAGTTACTTTACTTTCTGAGGAGTGCCTTATCTTGGATCCAAGGGTATGGGAGGCATTCTACCCACCAGGCATTGTTGCTCTGGGGAGAGCACTTGACACGCATACAGAGCAGGTGCTGGTTAATTAGCTCTCGTGCACCTAAAATCACATCTCGTGTTGAGTTCTAAAGTGGGTAAAAAAGGTGAAAATTGGCTGTAGCCAGAATAATTTTTGAAAACCCTTTAAGTCACCATAGAGCTCTCGTGAAAGGAAATTGAGGCTGAACTGAGAAAACCAACAGATTGACATTTTCCATCTCATGCTCTTCAGAGGCACATGCTTAATGAATAGAGCGACTTTCCTTCCTTTTTTGGGGGGAAAGGGGGGTGTATATGTTAATATATGTCTAATACAATTCTCTATTTGTTAATACTACTTTTTTTTAATGTTTTTATTTATTTTTGAAGGAGAGACAGACAGAGCATGAGTGGGGGAGGATCAGAGAGAGAGAGAGGGAGACACAGAACTTGAAGCAGGCTCCAAGCTCTACGCTGTCAGCACAGAGCCCAACACAAGGCTCGACCTCACGAACTGTGAGATCATGACCTGAGCCGAAGTCGGATGCTTAACCGACTGAGCCACCCAGGCGCCCCGCTATACTACTCCTTTTTCACTGTTATATATGAGATCATATAGATATATATACACACACATATAAAACTCTTAGGTGCTAAAACTATAAAGGAGGCATATTTGGCCTTTTATTCAAACACATACATTTCTCCATGACACCAGTGTAAGACAAAAGACAGATGATTTTTCTCTTTGAATCATTCCAGGCAAAAGATAAATGTAATACACTTTGTCTATTTTGCAATTATTTCGCAGGAATATAGTGAAAATTAATCGCATAGTTTCTAGTAAAGAATTTTGTCTTTCATGGAAAGCATGATAAAAATACTGAATGCATTTGCTCTTTTTGGGTGCTCAGATAGTTCCCCAAGAGAGGAGAGGATTCTTCAGGACCGTCTATTTCTCTGGTGCTGGCCAGTGTCTGGCCTTTCTGTCTTGCCTGCTTTAACTTTAGGGTGGAAACCAAAGATCAGAAGAATGCTTACTATAACTGATGTCATGAAGCCCTGAGTCCAGACAGTGCAGCCTTTGTGTCTGGATTTAGGGAGTGTGTAGGTCAGTCTGATCAGGGAAAAACCCCTTTATTTCCTTCATTTTGGGTACATAACAAAGAACGTTGTATTTCACATTTAAAAATTGACTTTAGGAGACTTTAACTTGACTTGAGGCTCTTAGGAAAGGAGAAACTTTCATATGCTGGTGGTGGGAGTACAGATCGGTTTATCTTTTTGGAAAAACAGTTTGACAGTATCTAATAAAGGTGAATAGTATATAGTCAGAAAGTCTGTAATTCTACTTCTAGATGAGTATCTTAAAGGAACAAATCCACATGTGTTACAGTGTAGATGTGTAAGATGTGTAACAGGATTGTTTGTAATAGACTCAAGCTAGAAATTCCCTGAATGCCCATCTGTGATAGAATGGGTAAGTTGTATACCCATACAATGTCTGCATCACAGACCATAGGAAAATACAAATGCACAAACTACTGATACATGCAACACCAGGAATGAATCTCACAAACAAGAAGCTGAGCAAAAGAATACGTAACAGTGTGATTCCATTCCTATGAAGTCTGCAGACAGACAAAACTAAGCTCTGTTGTTTAAGGATGCGTGTATAAATGGCAAGCTATAAAGAGAAACAAGGACATTATTATAATAAAAGTCAAAATGATAATTAGCTATAGAGATGAGAGAGTGGGTCAGAATCAGGAAGGGACGCACTGTGGGCTTCTGAGGTACTGTTAATGTTCTGCTTTTTGCCTGGATATTGTAATTATTATTATTCATTAAAATGAATAATAATTCATTTATTATAATGCATTATAATAATTATTCATGAATGACAAATATATACATTTATATATGTGTACATAAATATAGTGTATATTATATGCACATTACTGTATATATATTCTATTTCCCAATAAAAAATGAAAAAGTCCGCTGCAAAAAGCTTAATAATATACTGGCTCACACAACAGTGTATATATTGAGGGAACTTCTGTTTATTATGGGGTGCAAATTGATGGTGTGTATAAAACTTTTTGTTCAAAACACGTTTTATCTCACTCAGTGTTTACTAAGTACTATTTTCCCATCCTATTTTGGGAAATTCTGCCCTTTTACCTTTTTTCACCACTTATAGGAAATAGTCTTCTCAATCTACTGGTTCAGGAGCTGGGCTGTTGTACAGGTTGGGCCATTCAATTTATGTGATACTCAATAATCTGATGAGCTCCATAACCAATATAATTCTGTTATTCTGTCATGTAAAAAAAAAAAGTGACTCATGTTACATTTACATCATGTATTTATGATGAATTTCTTGTTTCTTTTTAAGCGGTTCTTTATTTCTTACATATGAAGTTCTGGCTCTGAAGAAGTCTTTGGCATTAGATACTCAAGTAGTAGAAAGAGAAAAAATGAAGTCATACATATATTTGCACACAGTTTCTTTAGATAAAAGAGAAAATTATGGTAAGTTTATGGTAAAGTAATCCCATTTTTGTGAAAAATGGAAGCTAGTTATTAAATTTTAAGATGAGTGTTTAAAACACAATATTAACAAGATAGGTTCAGCTGATTCTAAGAATCACCAAATCCTGTAAGAACCACATTCCTAAAGATTCATGGAAGGCCAGATTTTTGACTTCCATGTTTAATTTGGTTTGCAATTCTTTCTGCTTTAAGGAATTTATTCATGCAAACTAAAATCATCTCATGGATTCATAAATATGAATACCAACTTATTAACAGAGGGCAAAAAATCTGTCACAGAGGCTGGAAAACCTGTCTTTATTAGAACATTCCTGTTCTCCATATTTAGGTCACATGGAAACCTAATTAGTAACCAGACAGTTGTTTGGTGAACATGAAATTTTAGAGCAGAGGCATACATATCTTTTCATCAAGATATGGGTAGCCTGATGAGTCACTGCACTTGACTTACAGCTGCCTGTTCCTACATTGTTGGCCAGAATAATCATGCCTGGTAGTACATTATGTTCCCTGAGTGGGACAGGTTCTGGTTTTCCCTGTCTGTAGTTGTCTGTGTCACCACTCTGTCCTGTTTGTATTTATTATTATCTCACCTGGTGTATTACAATTTCAATTACACAGATAATTTTTATAGTTTACAATTTATCTGTATCACAAAGATAAATCTCATTAAGGTATCCCCAGATTTCAGTTTGAGAAGGGCTATTGTTAAGGGACATTTTCCTGAATGTAGTTAAACCTATGTTGGATGTGAGGATTTTTGTTAGCTTTAGTGAGTGTTTTTGTTTTTGTTTAGTTTTTTACTTTTTTCCTGACTTGGAGAGAAGTCTTATTTTGGGATCTAGTGTTCTGTGTTTGCATAATGGTTTTAGTTGTTTTGATAGTTATAATGAAAGAGAAAAATGCTATTTTATGTTTTTCAAAAAATTTGTAGCTTATATATTTCTCTTTGAAGTATTAGAGCATAGGATTAAGCATATATACTTGGTTTTATCTAAATTTGTAATCATTTTAGGAATCACTTACCAGGCAAGAAAAGAGCTTCACAAAGCAGTAAGAAAAGTTTTGGCAACATCAGCCAAGATACTGCGGGGCCCATTTGCCGGTAGGTACCAAATATTTAACTTGGAATCTTTATCAGTATCTGAAAGTCATTTGGTGATCAACTTGAGACCTTTTTTCTCCATCTCTTATACTGACATTTATTATAGACATGGAAGGTTGAGTGACATTATTCTCTTGGGCTCTATTTAATTTTAAGGGCTTGATGGACAGTTTTCTTCCACTTTGTGGATGTTTTGTTGTTAGATAGCAGTAGGGGAATATTGAGACTAAATATATCCTTTTATCTTGATGAGTGTTTCAAAATTTTAAATTTGTTAGAAAATCACTCCCATGCTTTCTGATCATGAGAAATTGCATCAATAATGTAGATTTTATAATCAAGCAAATCTACACTGTGGAGTTAGCTATGAAAGAGCTTACTCAATCTCTTTACAAAGTTGGCATCATGAAAAAGGTGAGAACATTTTTAAGAATTAAAAGATACTAGAGGTGCCTGGGTACCTCAGTGAGTCAAGCATCTGACTCTTGGTTTCGGCTCAGGTTATGAGCTGACGGTTTGTAGGTTCGAGCCCCGTGTTGGGCTCTGCGCTGGCAGCATGGAGCCTGCTTGAGATTCTGCCTCCCTCTTTCTCTGCCCCTCCCTTGCTCGCTCACTCGCAAAATAAATAAATATTTTTTAAAAAATAATTAAAAGATACTAAAGAGACTTAATCAAATCCCGGTTTTTAAAAAACAGCTCTGAAGATATTTTGGGGACACTTGGAGAAATTCGAATATGGAGTTAGGCTGGATTTTAGATGGTTTTGGAAGATTTTTGTTTTAGTGTTCTTGGGTGTTATAATGGCATCGTGAGTATATAGGAGAATGCAGGCTTATTAGGAGATAGGGTTGACTGAGAAAGGGTGAAATGTTACGTCTGCAGCTTCCTTTCACATGGTTTAGAAAAAAATACACGTGCATATAAAGTAAATATGGCAAAATAATAAAATTGATTAAATATAGTTGTGGTAAACATATGGATGTGAGTGTATTTGATTCTATATGTTTGATATGTTTCATAATAGAAAAGTTTTTAAGGAAAAAGAACAAGAGACCACTTTGTGAAAGCAACATAGTATATAAAACAAAAGGACCTAATAACATACATAATAAATATAACAAAATACTATGGCAGAACTGAGAACAACCCTGTCAGTCATTATCAATACCTGGAAATGGATTTTACTCCGTTATTGTGGATTTCAAATCCTTGCAAACTACCATCTTAAATAAGCGAGAGGACACAATGTTGTTTTAACTGTTCACACTGTTTACGTGGTCTTGTTCTTTTTTCTTTCCGCAAAGACACTTTTAGTACCATCGATGTGGAGGATCATGAATGTGCTGTGTGGCTGCTCCTGAGGAAGAGCCAGTCGGGGGACAGGACAGCGCGATTGCAGGCCGTACAGGAGATGTCGGAGACCCACCACTGGCATGGTAATGAGCCCCTCTGTGCACCTGCCCCGCCACCAGCTCGTGCCTGACCTCTGATATAAAGGGAAAGAAAGGAGATGCTAGGAAAGGAAAATAATTCAGCATACATTAATATATATAAAAATTATTTTCAAAAGTTTTTGAAAGAAAGTCCGGTGATAGAGAAAGTAGGAAGCCTGCTGGCCTGGTAGCCGGATAAGGTTGGTTAATAACAGCCTCAAAACTGGGGAAGATCTTTCTATTTGTGTAACTTTCTACCAGAATGAAGTTTTGCTTGATTAGAGAAACTCTTGGTACCGATTAGCTATAGCCTAATGTTGTATTTGGATCTTCTTTTAGTTCCTATTTAATGACATATTTTAATCACTCGCTGCACCACACAGTTATATTTGCTTTCACTTTGACAATCTGCTTGGCTCCAATCCTAATAATTGGTTAAATGTACCTGATTTGTGTGTGTGTATTTTTAAAGGAAGATTTAAAATATTTACTTGTATTTAACAACTGCATCTTCTGTAGTATAAGTACATAAGCAAGAGTTTAGATCTGCTCTGATTACAGTGACTAAAGTGTACTTTTTTAGTAGAGTTATCTTATAAAAAGGGTAAATAAAAAAGAATAATGTTATGGGTGCCTGGGTGGCTCAGTAGGTTAAATGTCCAACTTCAGTTCAGTTCATGAATTTGAGCCCCACTTTGGGCCCAGTGCTATCAGACATATCCTGTCTCCGTCTCTCTCTGCCCCTCCCGCACACTCTTTCTCTCTGTCAAAAATAAGTTAATTAAAACAATTAAATAAAAAATAATGTTTTCAAAGAAAAGTGTCAGAATAAGATCTCTGCCTCTATACATCCTAATTAATTGATTGGTGGGTATAATTTTAATAACGTACAATGTAAGCTTACTTTGAAGACTTAGAATAGAAATCTTTAAGAAAAAAAATCTACCTTCCAGGATTCCATTTCAGATTTACTATATCAGAAAAATCAGAGTTGGAGCCCTAGCATGTAGGTTTTGGAAAAGTTCCCCACTTGATCTTGAAGAACTCACCCATTATTAAAAATAATGTCTGGGGCACCTGGGTGGCGCAGTCGGTTAAGCGTCCGACTTCAGCCAGGTCACGATCTCACGGTCCGTGAGTTCGAGCCCCGCGTCGGGCTCTGGGCTGATGGCTTGGAGCCTGGAGCCTGTTTCCGATTCTGTGTCTCCCTCTCTCTCTGTCCCTCCCCCGTTCATGCTCTGTCTCTCTCTGTCCCAAAAATAAAATAAATGTTGAAAAAAAAAAAAAAATGTCTGCTTCAGTGGTCGCAGTTTTGTTTACAATACATAGCTCAGTCCATTTGGGCTGCTATAACACAATACCATAGACTGGGTGGCTTATAAACAATAGAAATTTATTTCTTAAAGTTCTGTAGGCTGGAAAATATAAGATCAGAGGGCCAGCAGATTGGTGTCTGGTGAGGGTGTGCTTCCTGGTTCATAGATGACCAGCTTTTCACTGTGTCCTCACGGGGCGGAGGAGACAAAGGATCTCTCTGGGTCTCTTTTATAAGGGCAGTAATCCCAGTCATGAGGGCTCCCAAAGACTTCACACCTCCAAATACCATGACATGGGGGCTTAGGTTTCCATGTATGTATCAGGGGAGGGGGGACACAAACATTCAGGGCAATACATAAAGGATGAAGTGGTGAAATCATGAAGACTAAAACAAAGTACCACCATCTGGAACCTCACATTATTCATGGACATCACGTAATGCCAAAGCACCATCCTGTATCAGGGACAGTAGATCTCAATGCAACCTCAGGTTTTTTGAGTAGTGAGCAAAACAGTTTTTAAACACTAGAATTATTACCAAAAAAAGGAGAAGTTAAATTGGTTCTGACCTATCGATTTTCACATTTAAGGTTCACTTCTTCAAAAGGTTAGTTAGATTGTGATATGCCTACATATATGTTGAGGAGAATTGTGAGATCAGTCCTGGAAATGTTGGACATCTGGCTTACTGGTATTGTAAAGGCAGTTGACATTGTGAACAGAGACTTGGGAAATTTTGAATCATAAACTTGTAGTTTAAAAATTAAATTGTTTATTTAATTCTTGAAACAGCTATAAGCCAACTTGGGTGCTAACAACATACGTTTACAATAGATTACCAGTATAGGATAATTGCTCAAGCCTGTGATCTGAGAACTCTTATCGGTTTGGCACGAAGCAAAGAGAGTGATCTTCGTTTTTTCCTGCCACCACCTCCTTTGCCATCTTTAAATGAAGTAAGTAAATAAAATAATCCAGTGAGTGAAAAAGAAATTAATATATCACATCTTCACTCTGAAGGGTGCAGAGTAACCTTTCAAAAAGTAGTTTGAAAAAAAAAAACAAAAACCCACCAGTTTGTTGTCTACTTTTCACAAGCAGGTGAACTAGATATAAACCTGAAATTGTAGTTTCTATACCAAGATTTCCTGGTTTATCAGGAGATGTTGTTTCTCTTGTGTTATTTTCCCTTTTGGGTATTGGAAGCCTCTATACACCAGACGGTAACTTCATAGCCTATTAACATCGATGAGTTGGTCACTTGTTCTAATATTGCTATAGATCAGTTTTTCTCAGCCTCAACACTCCTAACATTTTGAGATGAATAATTCTTTGTTGTTGAAGATTGTTCTGTACATTATAGGGTGTCTAGCTGCATCCCTGGCATCTACTCATTGGATGCCAGTTGCATCCCCAAAGCTGTAACAACCAAAACTGAAGATATTGCTAAATGTTTCCTGGGGCTCAAAACAGCCCCTGGAAAACCACCACATGTAGATACTAATGTATCACTTTGCATAGATATTTACTAACCACTACATGTAGATATCAATGTGGTACTCCTCATAGTTGTTAAATACTAACCACTAATAGGTATTAGAGTGTGCTTCTTGAGCAGCTTTTCTAGGCCTTCCTAGAAAATGAAAATCAGAAAACTTGCAATCAGTTGTTGAAAATTAGAAAAATGAATATGCTAGATGTAAGTTATTAGAGAAAATGACTAATGAGTTCTGGATTTTAGAAGCAAGAACATAATAGAAGAAGAAAGAGTATAACAGTCCATTTTAAATCGAGAGCTA
This sequence comes from Panthera uncia, assembly GCF_023721935.1. Classification (NCBI taxonomy): domain Eukaryota; kingdom Metazoa; phylum Chordata; class Mammalia; order Carnivora; family Felidae; genus Panthera; species Panthera uncia. The sequence goes on along the minus strand of NW_026057580.1, from coordinate 110,144,425 downwards.
AACTGTGCAGTTTTTGGACTGAGGTAGCAGACACGGAAGTCCAGAACTCAAAGTTAAGTGATGCTCATTTACCTGGGTGGGTGATGGCGTTTCAAGACTAAAAGCACCAATTTATCTCTGCTCTTTTGTTTTGTTTTGATTCTTTGGATACTTTTGTTGTACTCTGTTGTTGAGCTTAACTATGGGGCATTGTTTCTCCTTTTATTCCAGGATACTTGCATTGAAGAAGAGCTCAGACAGTTGCTGGCTTCTTTACCTCAAACGGAGCTAGATGAGTGTATCCAGTATTTCACATCTTTGGCTCTGAGTGAAAGCAGTCAAAGTCTAGCTGCTCAGAAGGTTAGCTCATTTATTCATTGAGTAAATATTTTGGAGTGCCCACCCACCCTTTCTAGGATCCTGTGCCAGGGGCCAGCATTCAGAACCCTAGAAGAGTCATCCATCCAGGAACAGAATAAACATGGTGACTCCTGGTTGTATGCCAGGCACTGGGCCAGGTGTTAGAGATGGTGGGGAGACACGTAAATAAACAAAGTCCCAGAGTGTGTAAGAGAGATACAGGTTACTTCCAGAGCCTTTCACTGTGCTTAAGAGGTCGTTTAAGCCTTCATGGAGGTGCCTCTGAAGTTAAATCTTAAAGAATAAATAGATAGTAATTTACAAGGTTTTAAATATCACCTATAGGCTCCTAATGCCTAAAGTGATTTCTCTACTCTTATGTTCTAACTCAGGCTCTGGATTTGAATATTCAACTTCCTGCTTGATGTCTTTGCTTGGATGTCTAATCCAAGTCCCAAACTCAGCACGTTCAGCCCACCATCTCCACTAAACTCTTCCTCCTCTACTTCCATTTCAGTAAATGGGGCAGCATACAGGTCGTTGCTTAAGCTAACGGCTAGGAATTCTTGTTGATTCCTTCCTTCCGTGTTCAGCCAGTCCGTGGTTCCTGAAAGCTGTCCCTTCACATGTAGCTTGAGTCCATTTGTCTCACTGTCTGCAGCGTAGCCACCTTCTCCTGGCCACCGTCGTCTCTTTCTCAGACTGTCCTGTTCTTTCATCTTGACTTCTGTCCTTGCTTTCATTTTTTAAATAATTTTAGAATCTCTTTCTCCTATTATTTTAAGTTCATTGAGGTGTTAATTCCTGTCTGTGGTGGCATCAACTCTTATGTTGGATTGTGGATTAATATGGGTCATGTGTTTTTACCGTGAGCTTGTCTTTAGCCGAACGGATCATTTTCTGTGTGAGTCCCAAGCACCCTGGATTGTAAATCTGTCCCCGCAGAGCAGTTTTTGTGTTTGCCCCTGTTGGATACGCCAGGAGGTTCACTGTCACTGGACTAGTTTGATATGAATGCCCCGGTTTGGGATTCCTGTGGCACATAGGAAGTATAAATTCAGATACATCTGTAGAGGGCTTAGTGTTGGGGTTAATTTCTCATCCAAAGCCCCAAACAGAAACAGGCTTCCATAGGCTGGTGAGTAGAGTTTTTAGGCTCTCTTGGAGGAGGCAAACTTTTCAGGGCTCTGCCTTTCTAAAGGGATCCCAGATCTAGTTCCCACTGAATGTGACATCCAAAACCACATCACTTGCACTGAACGAGGAAAATCCCATCTGAGGAGCCTGCAGGCATCTTACCTCGGCAGTCCTGTGCTTCCCACTTCTGCTGCAAGTTCCATCTTCAGTTCTCGCAGAGGTTCTGCTTTCTTTCTTCTTCCCATTTTCTTTAGAACTTGGCTATGTTTTAAAATAGTTTTGTATTGCATTTCATCAGACATTTCTACATGTTTGTAGTGGGAGGGATTCACTTAGAACCCAAGTTCGCCATCTTGCTGGATCCAGAAAGCTTCCTTATCACATCTCCATCATCTCAGACTCCACAGCAGGCTCCTTACCTGTCTCCCCAGTTCTGCGCTTTCACATCAGCCAGAGTGATTTTTACAAAAACATGAATTCGATCCACTCATGTTCCTGCATTAAGCCTTCCGAATGGCTTCCCATACATGTCGAGTCTGAGCCCTTCTTATGATCAGGGCATGGACTGGCCATTGTTTATCAGAGTGGCTGCCCCTTGGAATGGTAAGGAAGTTGACAGGAAAGGGACGGTAGGGTGTAAAGTTTGCGTAGTGGCGATCGGTGGGCTCAGCTGTGCGTGCCATCTCCTCGGAGCTCTCCACGTGCTCCGCAGGGCGCCCCACACCTTTGGAGTAAGACTGCCTCGCACTCGAAAAGCCATTTTCGTTGAAGGGTTTATGTTCTCTCCCCCTGCATCCCCTCCTCCCACTGCTTTAGCTGTGGGCCCGTTCACTGGATGTAAATAACTGGCATGCGCAATAGAGGCTTCATCCAAGTGAATCAGAGCGTGGTGTCCTGAGGGTAGTAGCCTAAACAGACTCCCAACTCTGATCCACCTGAGGGCAGTCTGAGCCCATTGGCAGTCGCTCTCTATTGCCCCTTGCCCCAGCTACTAATGTACTCCCATTCTCTCTGAATTTGCCTGTTCTGGACATTTCACATAAGGGGTACCATCTAGTATGTTACCAATGTGTCACCTTTTGTGTCTGACTTTTGAAAGTTCATCCACGTTGTAGCATGTATCAGTACTTCTTTCCTTTTTGTGGCCAATAACGTTCCATTGTATGGATAGACTCCCATTTCGTTTATCCATTCCTCAGCTGATAGATATTTAGGTTGTTTCCGCTTTTTGGCTATCATGAATAATGCTGCTATGAGTATCTGTGTGCAAGTTTTTGTGTGGGCATACGGTTTTAATTCTTTTGGGTGTCTACCTAGGAGTGGAGTTCCTGGGTCCATATGGTAACTCTTTGTTTAACTCTGAGGAACTTTCAAACCATTTTCCACAGTGGCTGCATAATTTCTCATTCCCACCAGCAGTGTTATGAGGGTTTTAATTTCTCCACATACTTGCCGACACTTGTAACCCATCTTTTTTTTTTTTTTAATTTGTTTAATGTTTATTTATTAGAGTGAGAGAGCGCGTGCGTGAGTGTGAGTCGGGGAGGGGCAGAAGGAGAGACACACACAGAATCCGAAGCAGGCTCCAGGTTCTGAGCAGTCAGCACAGTGGTCTGACGTGGGGTTCAAACTCACAAACTGCGAGATCATGACCTGAACTGAAGTTGGACGGTCACTTAAGCTACTGAGCCACTCAGGTGCCCCACCTATGTTTTTTATTACAGCCATCTCATTATGTGTGAAGTGACGTCTTTATTCTGGTTTTGATTTGCATTTCCCTAATGATTAATGATGTTGAGCACCTTTCTATGTGCTTATTAGTTATTTATATACTTTTTTTTGGAGAAATATCTGTTTAAATCCTTTGCCTAATATTTTAATTGGGTTACTTGTCTTTTTATTCTAAAAATTCTTTGTATATTTTGGATAAAAATTATTTTCAAATATTTCTCCCAAACTGGGTATTTTCACTTTCCTGATAGTGTGTTTTGCAGCACAAACATTTTTAATGGTGATGAAGTCCAATTTGTGTGTTTTTTGTCTTTTGTTGCTTGTGCTGCTGGTGTCCTGAAGACCATGCACCTCTCACTCTGAGTAATTCCTTATCTGGACCCTTCTCCGTTCTCAGGCTTCCCTTTTCATCTGGGAGGCAGGGAGCACAGCCTCACTTTCAGCAGGTCTTGTCCAGCTTCTGATAGCTTGAGCTTTGCCAGGACCAGACTGTTATCAGTAAGGTAGTAAGCACAATGGGGTGGATGTGCCTCCCTGCTCTCTGCCACAGGTGTCCCACTGACCTCTGTCCCCACTATCGTCACTCCTCTCCTCGTCCCCATGCCAGAGCTCCTGGTACCTGGCCTGATGTTCTTTTTCAGCACAATAGATTTTCTTTTGCTTATTACTATTGAGTTAACATCATCCTAACTTCTATAGTGTTCTTTCACCTTCTATAGCATTTTTTAACATTTTGCTAAGTCAAGAGAGAGAAAGTAGTTTGATGTACTATGCCACCTCCTTTCTGCCCAGAAGCCATGGCCTTGGCCAGCAGTTCAAAGACCCTAGGACTTTGTGTGTGTATACCTATGCGCGTTCATAATTAACATATACTGTGTGTATGTGTTCTTTGATATTTACAACCCTGGAGATGATGTAGGTTTCCTGCCATCTGAGATGCCCCCCCTCCATCTCAGCTTATTTTATTTTCTTTTTTTAAAGATTTTATTTTTGAGTAATATCCACACCCAACTTGGGGCTCGAACTCACAACCCCGAGATCAAGAATCACATGCTGCACCAACTGAGCCAGCCTGGTGCCCCTCAGTTGGCTTATTTTAAACAAAATCTTCCCCTAAACAAAGTGATGTCTGAAAAAGTGATTCCTGTGACCTTTTAACTGCATTGACTTGACTCTATTCCAATCAGTATATTTAGGTATCATAGATCACAGTGGAAATGATGAAACTGATATTTACTCAAAACATTTCGTTCTGCTGGGCAGACTACATGCACACATAGATCTATCCTTTCAGTAGAAATTTCAAAAAGAAATTGTTTTGGTACTTAAAAAAAAAATGAATGCTTTGTGATTAATGAAGTACTTTTGATTTTTCATTTGGGAGGTGCTGCTTTCACCTCGATTTGCCTCCCTGTCCTCTGAACACTTTTTTTAAAGAGTTTTTATTTAAATTCCAGTTAGTTACCATACAGAGCAACATTAGTTAACATACCGCAGAATACTAGTTTCAGGTGTACAGTGTAGTGATTCAGCACCTGCATACCTCACAGGTGCTCATCACAGCAAGCGCCCTCCTTAATCCCCCTCACCTACTCCCCCAGCCCCCCACCCACCTCCCCTCCGTAACCACCAGTGTGTCCTCTAGTGAAGAGTCTGTTTCTTGGTTTGCCTTTCTTTCTTTTTTACCCTCCTCTGCGTGTTTGTGTTGGTTTTTAAATACCACACATGGGTGGTATTTGTCTTTCTCTGACTTCTTTATTTTGCTGAGCATTATACTCTCTAGCTCCATCCCTGTTGTTGTAAATGGGAAGATTTCGTTCTTTTTGATGGATGAGTAATATTCCGTTGTACATACACACATGTATATGCGTATTTATGTATGTGTGTATATCTGTGTATATATACACACACCACATTGTCTTTATCCATTGATTAGTTGATGGGCACTTGGTCTGTTTCCATAATTTGGCTATTGTAGATAATGCTGCTGTACACATGGGGGTGCATGTATCCCTTTGCATTAGTATTTTTGGATTCCTTGGGTGAATACCTACTAGTGCAATTGCTAGATTGTAGGATAGTTTTATTTTTAATTTTTTGAGGAGCCTCCATACTAGCTTCCACATTGGCTGCACCAATTTGCATTCCCACCAACAATGCAGGAGGGTTTCTCCTCCTCCACATCCTCACCAACACCTGTTGTTTCTTGTGTTGTTGAGTTTAGTCATTCTGACAGGTGTGAAGCGATATCTCATTGTAGTTTTGATGTTGAGCATCTTTTCATGTATCATCTTTTCAGTGGCCATCTGGATGTTTTTGGAAAAATGTCTATTTGTGTCTTTTGCCCATTTTTAAATTGGATTATTTGGTTTTTGGGTGTTGAGTTTGATAAGTTCTTTATATGTTTTGGACACTAACCTTTTATCAGATATGTCATTTGCAAATATCTTCTCCCATTCCATAGGTTGTCTTTTAGTTTTATTGATTCCTTTGCTATATAGAAGCTTTTTATTTTAATGAAGTCCTGATGGCTTATTTTTGTTTTTATTTCCCTTGCTTCAGCAGACATATCTAGTAAGAAGTTGCTACAGCTGATGTCAAAGAGGTTACTGCCTGTGTTCTCCTCTGGGATCTTAATGGTTTTATATCTCACACTTAGGTCTTTCATCCATTTTGAATTTTTTTGTGTGTATGGTGTAAAAAAGTGGTTCGCTTTCATTCTTCTGCATGTTGCTGTCCAGGGTTCCCAGCACCAGTTGTTGAAGAGACTGCCCTTTTCCCATTGGATATTCTTTCCTACTTTGTCGATGATTTGCTGTCCATATAGTTGTGGGTTCATTTCTGGGTTCCCTATTCTGTTCCATTGGTTTACGTGTCTGTTTTTGTTCCAATACCATGCTGTTTTGATTACTTCAGCTTTGTAATGTAACTTGAAGTCCGGAATTTTGATGCCTCTGGTTTTGTGTTGCTTTGCTTTGCCTTTTCAAGGTTGCTTTGGTTATTTGAGGTCTTTTGTGGTTCCATACAAATTTAAGGGTTGCTTGTTCTAACTATGTGAAAAATACTGTTGGCATTTTGATAGTGATTGCATTAGGTGTGTAGATTGCTTTGGGTAGTATAGACATATTAACAACGTTCTTCTGATCCACGAGCATGGAATGTCTTTCACTTTCTTTGTGAGCTCTTCAGTTTTTTTCATCAGTGTTTATAGTTTTCAGAGTACAGGTCTTTCACCTCTTTGGTTAAGTTTGTTTGGCAAGGAAGAAGTAAAATTACTACTTGCAGAAGACATACTCTATGTAGAAAACCCAAAAGACTCCACCAAAAAGTGTCTAGGACTGATACACGGATTCAGTAAAGTCACAGGATACAAAATCAACGTACAGAAATCTGTTGCAGTCCTTTTTTTTTTTTAATGTTTATTTTTGAGAGTGGGAGAGAGAGCGCATGCATGAGTGGGGAAGGAGCAGAGAGAGAGGGAGACATAGAATCCAAAACAGGCTCCAGGCTCTGAGCTGTCGGCACAGAGCCCGACATGGGGATCAAACTCACAAACCGTGAGATAATGACCTGAGCTGAAGTCAGACGCTTAACCAACTAAGCCACCCAGGCGCCCCAAATCTGCTGCATTTCTATACACCAATAATGAAGTAGCAGAAAGAGAAATTAAGGAATCAATCCCATTTACATTTACAACAAAAACAGTGAGATCCCTAGGAATAAACCTAACCAAAAAGTTGTACTTCTTTAATTAATTTAACGTTGAAAAAATATTTAATTTCATTTCTGAAGCTCTATCTCATCAGACCAGTAAGCAACTCCATCTCAGTTATTCTCCTCCCACTACCCCTGTCTAGTCAGGCTTCTCTGATTTTTTACTTGCCAAGAAGTTGGGAGTGAAGAGATAGGAGAGGTGTCCATCTGGTTTTTAGAGATCTGTCAGACCTGCCTTGTGGCAGTCTCTAAGCACCCTTCAAGGGACAGTACGCTGCTTCTATACGAAACTGCCTCCTCACTGAGGTAACGCAGCCTCGGCAGGTGTCCCACACAGCTGTTGGGTTCCAGGGCATGGCTTCTTCACCTTTGTTAATCGCCATGGACCCCTTTGGTGATTTAGTAAAGTCTGTGAACTTGTTTGTAGATGCATAAAACTCAATACACAGGATTATAAAAGAAACCAATTATATGGGATACTGTTACCAAAAATAATTTTGGTATCATGTATTTCTTGTTCATGCATTAAACAACAGGAAGAGACCTGTAAAATGGGAAAGTTGAAGTTTATTTTTAAAACACTTTAACTTTTGGGGTGCCTGGGTGGCTCAGTTGGTTAAACATCCAGCTCTTGGTATTGGCTTAGGTCATGATCTCACGAGCATGAGACCAAGCCCTGCGTCGAGCTCTGCACCGACAGTGTAGAGACAGCTTGGGATTCTCTCTCTTTCCCTCAGAGCACTACCACAAATGAGATGTAATACGAAAATATCTGTACTCTCTATTGCCGACAGTCACACAGATTGTTACCATTACTATGGTTTATTGTCTGTGTTTACAAATTTCTGTTAGATGTCGGGAAGATAAAGATGTAACTTTTTCTCGTCCAAGCATACACCCTACCGACCCTGAATTCTGTCTACTCCAGGCCCTTAAGAATGACCCTGGGTCTGCAACTTATGCTTTAGAATGAATGCACCGTTTCTCTTTTTTTTTAAAGTTTGTTTGTTTATTTTTTGATTTAGAGAGACAGACAGACAGTGCCAGCTGAGGAGGGGCAGAGAATGAGGGAGAGAGAGAATCCCAAGCAGGCTCTGTGCAGTCGGCTCAGAGCCCAACACGGGGTTCCATCTCACAAACCATGAGATCACTCACTACCTGAGCCGAGATCAAGAGTTGGACACTTAACCGACAGAGCCACCCCGGTGCCCCTAAACACACCATTTCTAAGCCCAGTTAGTTCGCATAAATTGCAGAGTTCTGAGGTTGTCAGTTTTTATGCAGAAATGCCAGGGATTAGCTTTTACACACTTTAAAACAGAGGGTCCCACAATAAGAAGCAGTAGCAAGACTCTCTGTCCCCCTGCTCTCCACCCATCCTGGCAGTGATCTGCCTACTCTCCTTTTGTTTTCAGATGTCGCATCTCTTGGCAGCTTGCCTACATCTGTCTCTTCACTACTACCTTTCTGACCGTCCCTGCCCTCCTGCTCGTTCTCCCTCACGCTCACTGTATTCCAGCCACGCTGGCTCTCACTCTCCGTTCCTTAAACTCGCTACCTGCTCAAGTTCTCTCTGCCTGGGATTCTCTGCCACCAGCGTGTCATATGGCCGCTTTTTCATCCTTCAGCTTGTCAGCTCCTCAAAGAGACCTTCCTCTCCATCTCAAATGTTTAGTGCATTTATCGCCCTTCGTAGCATTTATCCCATTGTGTAATTATGCTGTATATTTATCTGTTTGCTTATTTAATTGTCTTACTCCCTTCCAGTGGTCGATAATAATGTCCCTAGTACCAAATACAGTGCTTCCCACACAATATGTTCTCACAAAATATTTATGGAATAATGGATGAATGAATTATGACATTGCTAAGGGAGCCAGCTGTGCACGAATTTATATATGCTTAAATAACAGCTGGTATATTTCTGTTATGAGTCAAAGTATTTTTGCATGGCAGACAAAAGTGTAGATAACTATAAGGATATTGTTTAAAAGGAGCATAGGTTATATGGTAACAAGGTATCTATTATGTATGAAATCATTTGGCCATTATAAATTTGTTGAGATACATTTGAAAAATACCACGTTAATCCAGAGTAATGTTGTGTCTCAAATTGAGTATGATATTTACAAAATGATACATAAAATTCTTTGTTACACTTATGACTAATATAGAATATGGATGTAAATTCTTTAGTAACTTTATTAGTTGACATCCCTCTTCTGCTTTGTTACTTGCCTTTTGATTTTTATACCTTACCCTTTATTTTTAACATTGTCACTCTCTTTCTTTTCCTCTGCATTTCTTTCATTCTTAAGAAATTGTTTTTTGGTTGCACTTACAGAATTTGATGTGTGGCATTTCTTAAATTTTTACGAATTTATGTAAACTTGCTCTGTCTTAATCTAGTGATAAAGCAGCAGTAACCTACGTATGTTTATTTTCATGTTAAGAATTAGAATATATTCCATATGCTCACACCACGAGTTTATACCTTTTATTTATTCCTTTTTCTTGTGTTTTTAACTGCCACACAATCTGCCAGTTCATAAATAACTTAGAAGCTTTGCTAATGAGGTTGGAATTGGAACTGTATTTTTATTTCCCACTTAGAAAATGATCAAGAGAAACGTAAAATCCTAGGTAATTTTTTTCCTTTTTTATTTACTTGGAGCATTTAGCTTAGAAAGAGGTCAGGTGATTTGGGGGTGTGTGGTAGGGAGAAGGATTTGGGGGAGGCAGGTTGTGGTGGTAAATCTTTTAAGAAAAGTTCCCCATCCCCCAAAGCCCACCAGTTCACTGTTTACCCTTATCCCTGCTAGAGGAGAGAATGACTCTCAATGAATTAGTCCCTTGCCAGGCCTCTACTTAAGTAGCATAAACGTTTGAGATCTAAGCGTGTTTAAACTTGGAAAAACAGAATGTGACATCAAGAGAGGAGGGCATGAGTAAGAATTATAGAATGATCAAACATTTTGAATATTTACTGGGTTTACTGAGCCATGAGCCCTATAAATTAACTCAAAATGGAGAAACTTATGGATTATATTTCCTGTAGGAAACACTGGGCTTTCTATATACATTTTTGAAAAACATTACCTTGTAGTTGAGTTCTTTTGCCAGCAGGTGGCCTGTATGCACACAGTTATGGCCCCTCGTGCAGATACAAAGCACTTCAAAGGAGATGCAGTAATGTCTTCTTTTCATCCCTTCTGTCTCCCTCACCCAGTGCACATGCACGCACATGCACACACACGCACACCCGTTCACAGTTACACATACTCTTTACACATATTATAGCATACAGTACACATTCTTCTGCCCTTTCTTTTTCTCACTTATGGGTTCATCTTGGAGATTGGTATATGCCAGTATACGAGGAGACTCAAGAATTTTTATATTCTTTTTTTTAACGTTTATTTTATTTTTGAAAGAGAAAGAGAGGGAGGGGCAGAAGGGATGGGGGGCAAAGGATCTGAAGCAGGCTCTGAGCTGACAGCCGAGAGAGCCTGACGTGCGGCTCGAACTCATGAGCCATGAGATCATGACCTGAGCTGAAGTCAGACGGTTAACCAGCTTAGCCACTCAGGTGCCCCCCAAATTTTTATATTATCATAGCATTCCATTGTACAATGGTACCATCATTACTTAACCAGCCCTCTGTTGATGGGAGTAGGTAGTGCTTACAAAGACTGTCACCGTGAACAAACCTGTACCTGTATTACTCTGCCTATGTGTGTCTCTCTAGGTTGGATTGTTGAAGGGCACGGGCGCTTGTAATTTAGACAGCTGTCCTTCAGTTGTCCTCCATAAAAGTTGCAGGGTGATGGGAATGCCCGCTCCCCCACCCCTCTGATAGATGAAAACTATCCTTTTTCATGAGTGTTGCCACACATGCCTCTCATTATAAGTTGTGTTGGGCGTTGTTTCGTAGATTTCCTTTCCTAGGAACTTTCTGCTTATGACTGTTGCTCATTCCTCCATAGCATTGTTGATGTTTTTGCCACTGATTTGTAGGGGATTATTGCATACTAGTGACATTAGCGTTTGACCTGTGATGATAGTTGAAATTTTCTTTTCCCAGTTTATTCTTATATTTTGCTATTAGGGCTAATGCACACTCCTCTTCTGTCTTCTGGTTTTCCTAACCCTTCTGTTTATTCTTCCATATGATCTTGAATTTCAGTTTAGGAAGAGTTAAAAGTTCTCTGATCATTGTCATTGTTTGTCTTCATTTTATATTTTTCCAGCAATGCCTTTTCTCTTTTTTATTATTTTGATTAATAGACTTCAGGTAGACTCCACTACCATCATCTGACAGTAGAACATTATGGTCAACCCTAGGCTTTTCTTACCTGGTAAAGAATTGTGTGTCAGTCTTCATACTTTGAGAGAAGAGGACACAGAAGGAAGAAGTAAGGAAGATGCAAAGATCTCCTCCTCTAGAAATGATCCCTTATGTTTTCTGTTCTAGTAAGCAACAACTTGCATAACTAGCTCCCTTTCAGCTTCCAAAATAGGTTGTGTATATATAATACAGGGATTTTTTCGTGTGTGTGTGTGTGTGTGTCAAACAAAAAATATGAGTCACTCTTCTCAGTAAACATTTTAATTATCTTTCAGGGTGGCTTATGGTGTTTTGGAGGAAATGGACTTCCTTATGCTGAAAGTTTTGGAGAAGTTCCTTCAGCTACGGTGGAAATGTTCTGTTTAGAAGCTTTGGTAAAACATTCTGAGGTAACTTGCATTTTCAAAATGTGGTTTACTTTTTATGATCGCAATAAAAAAATTGTACATCATGGTTCATTCAAGCGAAATAATCCTCATTTTTTATAAAAGAAAAGAAGCTTTTTGCTTATTTAAAAATTTTCTTTTTTCCCCATTTAGTTGTAGAATTGATGATCATGACTTAGCACCGATACATGTATTTCCTTTTGCCAAGTATTTCTGAAAATGGATTTAATCTTAATTGCACATAAAGAAAGCAACCCATTGTTTAAATATGGCGTTGAACTTTGAATTACGCTATCTTATGCTACGTTTCTCAGATCTTTTTTATAAATAATATTACCAGGTAGTTAATTTCCAGTAAAACATCTGCCAAAGAAGCCAATATAGAAAAAAGGTAGATATTTGGATGGCCATACTCTTGAATTTTAAACAGAGCTTATATTAGTGGTTTTTAAGTTTTTTGGCATGTATGACAACTTTTCTGTCATGATCATAGTTTGATTTTAAAAGAAAAGAGCAACAGACTTCGTGATGCTCAAACATGAATGCATAAAAACCACTCAGGAAGCATGTTTGAAAGCGCACATTTCCTGGTCCCCTCTAGCGGCTTCAACTTAGTAGTTGTGGGCTGGTGTCCGGGAGTTTGTGTTTGTAACGGGCATCGCTGGTGAGGCTGCTGGAAGTAGTTCATCCCGCAAAGTGAGAAACTCCATTCTAGAGATTTTAAACTTTCCAGTTTAATTTTGAGGACCATTAGACACAGCTCAGGAGCATAGTGGTCTCTGGTCATCTTTAGTTCCCACCAGTGGAGTTAGGAATTGCGTACAAAGCAGAGGTATTAGTGTTGTAGCTCAGAAGGGCACATGGGAAAATAATGCTAGAGGTTTGGTAGCTTATGACCAGTTTCTGAAGCATTAGATCTGTCTTCAGTAGAAAGTACAGTGTGTGGAATACCTTTATTACATTATCTCACTGACATAGGTCTAAAGGGCATACTTTTAAATGCACTTAAAATGTGATCAAATTCAGTAAAAATTTAGAGAATGAAAATTGTTGCATATACAGGACACAGCATCATGTCAGTGAGTACAGCTAGTGATGGGAAGAGGCCAAGGCCATGCCGGTGACCTCGGCACACTGTGAGGGCTTGTTGGTCAATACTGTTGCCTTTCCATAATATTACGTATTTCCTTTGGCTGTATTTTATCCCTTTTCTCTATTAAAAATTCATATCCCCTTTCTTTCCTTTTTATTTTTATCATTTGATCTTTCTCTTTAAAAAATGTTTCTGACTCCTGAGTTTTGGGAGAGCCCCAGACCTGTGGACTTGTGTGGGCTGGTATGCAGGGCGGCACATGGTGCCATTCTCTGGGAGTTCTTGTTTGCAGAAGCAAAAGCTGCCACTTGAATGGGGTTTTTCTTCCCATTATCAGGTGGCAGGTTTCTCGGTTAGAGAATTTTTTTAAGGTAATTTCAAGCCAGTCAAAGTATCACTGTAAATTGAAACCATTCTAGGGGTGCTGGGGTGCCTCAGTTAGTTAAGTGTCTGACCGGCTCAGGTCATGATCTCGTGGTTCTTGGAACCTGGAGACTGGAGCCTGCTTTGGATTCTGTTTCTCCCTCTCTCTCTCTGCCCCTCTCCTGCTCTCGCTCTCTCTCTCTCTCTCTCTCAAAAATAAACATTAAAAAAATTAAGATAAAAAAATTGAAACAGTTCTATAATAATGACATTGTCAAGTTACATCCCACCAAGAGCTACGCAGAGTAAGAGTAAACATTTCAGAAGCCCTGGTGAGATGTGCCTTAATTTTTTTCAGTGATTTTGAAGCACCCCCCGCATAGATAGGAATTTGCTTATTTATTTAAGTGAGCTGCGAGGAGAGTTTTGGGTGGTCTCTCTGGGTCTCTGTCCTTGAGCAGGAGCCCCTAGCTGTGCCGTCAGCGTGTTGTGTCACCTCGCTCGTGAATTTGTGCAACATACGGTGAGCTTTCGTTAATTTATCGTGCTAGATACCCACACACTGTGATGAAATTGAAGCAAATGGAGGCTTGCAACTACTTCAGAGGCTGTACCAACTTCACAAGGATTGTCCCAAAATACAGAGAAATATAATGCGTATCATTGGAAACATGGCTTTGAATGAACATCTTCATTCTACTATAGTTCACTCAGGTAACACCGTTATATACTGAGTATTTTGGATCCGATCCTTTGTTCCCACCTCCACCCCTCATGATACGTTAATCGTTTTATTTATTTATTTATTTATTTATTTATTTATTTAATGTTTATTTTTGAGAGACCGAGCACGAGCAGGGGTGGGGCAGAGAGGGAGGGAGACACAGAATCCAAAGCAGGCTCCGGGCTCTGTGCTGGCAGAGCCTGCCGAGGGGCTCAAACTCACGAGCCGTGAGATCATGACCTGAGCCAAAGTCAGACGCTTAACTGACTGAGCCACCCAGGTGCCCCACAATACATTAATCTTTTAATAGACTTAACACTTCGCTTAGGGTTAGTTATGGGTCTTTAGAGCATATCGTTTTAGTAGGGGCACGGAATTGCTTGGGACTTGTGTACTACACGCCTGAGATCATCGGTGTGCGGACAGTCAGAGGAGGGCAGTTTTTGCCTTGACGACCATCTAATGGTCTACATCACCTTTGATAGGATTCGGTTGACCCAGAGTACGTGTACTCAGTATAATTAGTGATTTTCCCCCTTGCAACTAATCAACTGACTGTGGGGAGATACTTAGGACCATGCAGATATCCAGCTCCCCATCTCCTGAACTCCCCTGCCTGATCCAGTCTTCATCATGATGGTTGCAAAATGATGATTTTCTAACTGCAGCACGCCCTCCCCGTGTACTTTTCAGCATTTGGCATTTCCCTGTAAGCAAGAGCCCTTCCTTCTCTCTCCTTCCATCTGTCTCCCTTTCTTCCCTCTTGTCCCTCCCTCTCTCGCTCTCTCCCTCCCCATCAGTATGGGCACATGGATTCCTGGTTGTTGTTTTTTTTAATGGTTTATAACTTATTACTGTACTTAACATTAGATGCCAGATTGTTTCGGTTTTGGTCAGTGGGAGCCCGACAAACCGGCTCCCTGTGTCCTGGCAATATGCCCACCTCGTCTGGGGAGGCATTCCTTATTACTGTCTGAATAACAAGATGTTCCAGGCTCCTTCCTCTGAGGAGAAGTGCAGATTGATCTTAGTGCAGATTGATTTTTAGAGGCCAGGATCTGGGTGCTCGGTGTGCTTATTGTTCCTGGAGTGTCTTCGCTTCTTGGCTCTTTCAGTGGAAAAAGCAAGATGGTAAATATCAGGACACACACAAGTATGCATTCATATGTGCACATATACGTGCATATGCTCATAGTTGTTAGAGACTGAGTTTACGTTTTTTCTTGTGTCAGTCTCTACTTTTTTTGTTTGTTTACATTTAAGAGTGTTTTGATCAATAAAAGTTTTTAATTTGATGAAGTCTCATTTGGGATCAGCAAACTTTTTCTATAAAGAACCACTTCCTATGGGCTTTATTTGCTCCACTTTTTTAGGTGCTTAAGGTAGAAACTTAGATCCTAATTTTAACCTCTTCTTGTTTCAGACATCTGTTACTGTGTATCAAACACAAAATTCATTGGTTAAAATAGTGGTCCTATATTTTCCTTGTGAATCTGAAACTTGGGCCAGCCTCTGTGGCTTCATGCAGCACTAACTGGGGCAGCTCGGCTGCGGGATAGAGGGTACACTTTCATGATTGTCCCTCACGTGGCTTGCATACTGGTACTGGCTGTCAGGTAGGAGCCCAGCTGGGGCTGGGGACATTGGCTCCTTCCTGCATGCGCCTCTCCGTGCAGCTTGGGGTTTCTTAAAGCATGATGGCTAGGTTTCAACAGCAAACGTCTCAAGAGAGGACCAGGCATACGCTCTTTTTTGCCTCTTATAAAGCAAGCATTGGGAGTAATTTCTGACCTACTCACTAAGGCTAGCTCATATTCAAGAGGAAGGGCTCTGGAAGGGGTTTAGACTCATGACCTCTTGATGGACAATAGTGTCAAAGCATTTGAAGACATGTTTTCAAATCACTACAATTATTTTTTAATACGAGTATTTAAAGCTGTAAATTTCCTCTAACTTGTTTTAGATGGATCCCTCAAATTTTGAATATACTGTATTTTCATCATTATTCAGTTTGAAATATTTTCTACTTTTTCTTGTGATTTTTTGCTTTGTCTCATGGGTTACTTAAAAATGTGCTGCATACTTTATAAGTATTAAGGGTTTTCTAGATATCATATGTCCGTGATTTCTCATTTAATAGTCCATGTGTTCAGAGAACATACCCTGTAAGAGTTTAGTCTTTGGAAGTTTACTGAGACTTATTTGATAGCCTGTTTTGTGGTCTGTCGTGATGCATGTTCTGTGTGCGCTTGGAAAGAATGAGTGTTTTGTAGTTGGCGAAGTGTTCTGTATGTAACAATGAAGCCATTGCATTGCTCAAATCTTCTCTGGATCTTCATTGAGCTTGGTCTCGTTCTCAGTGAATTACTGAGAGATGTGTTGAACTGTAATTGTGAATGTCTGTTTTCCTTGTAGTTCTACCAGGTTTTTCTTCCTAGCAAATTATTCATTTTTTATTATTAAGTGATGTCTCTACCACTGGTGACACTCCTTTTCCTTAAGTCTACCTTACCTGGTATCAAAATAGCCACACTGGCTTTTTCTTTTTAAAAAAAAATTTTGTTATTGGGGTGCCTGGATGGCTCATTTGGTTGAGCATCTGTCTCTTGATTTTGGCTCAGGTCATGATCCCAGGGTTGTGGGATCGAGCCCCACAAGAGATTCTCTCCCTCTCTGCCCCTCTCTCCTGCTCGCACATGCTCTCTCTCTCTCTCTCTCAAACCAAGAACAATTAAAAAATTTTGTTATTGAAGTATAGTTGACACACAGTGTTATGTTAGTTTCAGGTGTACAACATAGTGATTCTACAATTTTATACATTACACAGTGCTCACCATTGTAAGTGTAGTTATCATCTGTTACCATACAACATTATTATAATATCATTGGCCATATTTCCTATGCTGTTCTTTTTGTCCCTGTGACTGATTTATTTTATACCTGGAAGTTTTTACTTCTTCATCTCCTTCATGTATTTTGCTCATCCCCCCACCCTCCTCTCGTCCGGCAACTGCTAGTTTGTTCTCTGTATTTATGGGTCTGTTTTTATGAGAGTTTTTGGTTTTTGGTTTTTAGATTTCACATATAAGTGAAACATATGGTATTTGTGTTTCACTTTCTGACTATTATTTCGCTTAACATAATACTCTCTAGGTCTATTTATGATATCACAAATGGAAAGATCTCATTCTTTTTTTATGGCTGAGTGATAGTCGATCACACACACACATACACACACACACACACACACACACACACACACACACACACACACACCCCTTCTTCTTTATCCATTTACCTGCTGATGTATTCTGGTTTTTTCCGTATCTTGGCTATTGTAAATAATGCTGTAGTAAACAAGGGTGCCTGTATTTTTTTGAATTAGTTTTTTCATTTTATTTGGATAAGTACCCAGTAGTGGAATTAAAGGGTTATATGGTATTTTTGTTTTTAATTTTTTAGTAACCTCCATATTGTTTTCAACAGTGGCTGCATCAGTTTACATTCCCACCAACGGTACATGAAGGTTCCTTTTTTCCCCACATCCTCACCAATGCTTGTTATTTCTTGTCTTTTTGATTCTAGCCATTCTGACTGGTATGAGGTGATACCTCATTGTGGTTTTGATTTTCATTTCCCAGATGATCACTCTGGCTTTTTCCTATGCTTGCTGTTTGCAGCCCTATCTTTTATCTTTTCCTTTTCCCCTTCTTTTGCGTTCATTTTTCTGTGACTTTATTTTTTTTTAATATTTTAAATGTTTATTTTTGAGCGAGAGAGAGAGACAGAGTGTGAGTGGGGGAGGGGCAGAGAGCAAGGGAGACATAGAATCTGAAGCAAGCTCCAGGCTCTGAACTGTCAGCACAGAGCCCAGTGAGGGGCTCGAACTCACAAACCCTGAGATCATGACCTGAGCTGAAGTCGGCCACTCAACTGACTGAGCCACCCAGGCATCTCTCTGTGACTTTAAAAGTAAGTACATCTTTTATAGACAGCATAGAGGTGCATCCTTTTTTAAATCCGGCTTGATCTTTTTTAATAGGGGTGTTTTGTCTCGTTACCTCTAATGTATTTATGAGTATTGTTTCCTTTTTTTCTTGTTTATGGACTTTTTTGGGTTACTTGAATATCTTTTACATTCTGTTCTTTCTCCTGTTTCTGCTTTTTATATATTATTATTTGTGTGTTTTTTTACTTGATGGTATCCTTATCACAGTCTGTCTTGAATTAATATGATACCACTTTATCTATAGTGCGAGATTCTTACAACAGTATAGTTCACTTCCCACCTCTTGCCATCCTTTCTGGTATTGTCTTAATATATTTTACTCCTCCATTATGTTATAGACTTTGTGATACATTGTTGTTATTTTTTAAGAGTCAAAGACTATAAGAAAAAAAGAAAGTGATTTTTGTTTATTTACACATTTATAGTAGTCAGCTCTCTTCCTTCTTTTCCTACATTTACATCTGGTACAATTTCCCTACAGCCTAAAGACCAGGGTGTGCTGGACAAGTTCTCTCACCTTTCATTTTCTGAAAGTCTTTTACTTCGCCTCTATTTTATCATCCCAGGAAAGAGATTTTCCATGGATAAAGAATTATTTGTTGGCAGTATGTTATTTTTTCTGTCAGCACTTTAAAAATGTCATTCCATTCTCTCCTAACTACCACTGTCTGATGAGAAGTCTCTCATTCCCATTTTCATTCTCCTGTATGTAACTTGTCGTTTTTTCTCTGGCTTTGAAGTTTTTATGTTTGGTTTTTAGCAGTTTGACTCTGAAGTGCTTGGTTCCTTTTTTATATTTATGCTTCCACTGAGCTGACTGAATCTGTGGGTTGATGTTTTTGATCAGATTTGGAAAATTTCCAACCAGTGCATCTTAAAATATATATATATGTATTTTGTCCCTTTTTGGTCTATTCTCCTTTTGGGGCCTCAGTATATATATGAGACCTCTTGATTCTGTTCCACAGGTCATTGGGAATCTGTTGATTTCTTTTCAGATATTTTTTTTTCCTCTCTGTGTCTTACTTTGGATGATTTCCATTGACTTATCTTCAGTTTCTTTAATGGTATAGAGCCTTGATCAAATCAGTATTTTATTAAAAAAACAAACCCACACTCTTCCCATAACTGACACTTGGCTCTACCCCAAGTCCTCAGTCCTCTCTGGTGATGTCAACTTGTACTGGACAGTCCACTAAATGCCTTGGTCTCTCAGTCCCTTGCCCTTCTCATCTCTGTCGACTTCCTTCTCTGCTCCTGATTGTCTAGCACTCTGTTCCTGTGCCACATCTTGTCCTTGTCATTGCCTGAAACCGCTGCACTTAACAAGTCAGTGACTCACTTCTGAGCACTACTTCCTCTCGTTCAAGCCTGTGTTTGCACCTGCTGCCACAGGGCCTGTTTTTCTTCTCTCCAGGAGTCTATCTCCCTGACCCCTTTA
Organism: Panthera uncia; assembly: GCF_023721935.1. Classification (NCBI taxonomy): domain Eukaryota; kingdom Metazoa; phylum Chordata; class Mammalia; order Carnivora; family Felidae; genus Panthera; species Panthera uncia. Next base: position 110,125,140 of record NW_026057580.1, on the reverse strand, counting down.
TTTTCTCCCAGCCCGTCAGTCCTCTTTCTTCTTCACCTCACTCCTGAGCCAGCATATCCATGCTCCGTGGTCTGTCATTTCCGTAACACACTCTTCAATGCCCCGGAACTCCCCTCCCCTTCTTTCAGCACACCCTTGCTCAAGACCCCAACGCTAGATAAAGCCTACTGTCCGCTGCTTCTGTGGCTGAGCATAGACTCATGGCAGATGGGTCGTCATCTTCAGTATCGCTCAGCAGGCCTTAATATGCTTAGCAATACCTATTTAAGTCCCCTCCACCTTCCTCAGCCCGTTCATATGCTCTATCCCTCTTGGCAGAGGACCTCTCCTACTTCCGTGAGACTGCTGAAACCCTGAAAGGAGTGTTCCCTCCGTTTCCCACTACCAAAACCAAACCCACCTTCTCCTTTTCTGCTCTTGAAAATAGGAGAAGGGACATCTCTTAGGAGACCTCTAACTGTGCCTGGCTTCTGGCTCCTTTCACTGTCTCAGGAATTGCTAGCCTTTCTCGTCTATGTGGTCAGCAGCTCCCTCTCAACAGGAGCCTTCCAATCAACACACATTAGGGGGTAATGTGACAAACTAGTCTCAGTACCACATCCCCCTTGTTTTTCAGCCTCTCTTCTACTCTTCCATTTTATGTCTAAACCTTTCAAAGAATTATCTGTATTACTTTTTGCTCAGCTCCCATTATTTCTGAATATTTCAGTTTGAATTCTGCTGCCCTACCCTGTTTTATTTTTTCTTGAGGTACCTGTAGCTTTACCCGTTCGCGCGTGTGTGTGCGTAAATCTTTTTTTTGTTGTTTATTTCTTTTTTTTTAAATTTTTTTTAACATTTATTTATTTTTGAGACAGAGAGAGACAGAGCATGAACGGGGGAGGGGCAGAGAGGGAGGGAGACACAGAATCGGAAGCAGGCTCCAGGCTCTGGGCCATCAGCCCAGAGCCTGACGCAGGGCTCGAACTCACGGACCGCGAGATCGTGACCTGGCTGAAGTCGGACGCTTAACCGACTGCGCCACCCAGGCGCCCCTGTTGTTTATTTCTGAGACAGAGAGAGACAGAGCATGAGTGGGGAAGGGGCAGAGAGAGAGGGAGACACAGAGTCAGAAGCAGGCTCCAGGCTCTGAGCTGTCAGCACAGAGCCCGACGCGGGGCTTGAACTCACAAACCGTGAGATCATGACCTGAGCCGAAGTCAGTCGCTCAATCGACTGAGCCACCCAGGCGCCCCTGTATATCTTAATAGTATCAGGTCTGTAACTTCTTTTTAAGTTTATTTCAGAGAGAGAAAGAGAGTGCCTGCGATGGTGGATAGGCAGAGAGAGAAAGGGAGAGAGATAATCCCAAGCAGGCTCCACACTGTCAACACAGAGCCCAATGTGGGGTTCAGTCCCACACACTGTGAGATCATGACCTGGGTTGAAATCAAGAGTTGGGCACTTAACCAGCTGCACCACCCAGGTGCCCCACAGATCTGTAGTTTTTTACCATCCAGATTTACAAAAGTTAAAAAGATGTTGGTAATATCCACTGCTGGTGAAGGTGTGTGAAAACTGCTCCTCTGGTACATTGTTGGTGGGGATGTAAATTGATTCAGTTTTTTGATGGGTACTTAGTAGTACCTATTAAAAGAATGTATATACCATTTGAAATAGTAATAATACTACAAGGACTCTCCTACCTAAATACTCGTGAGTGTTATTGAAGATTTGTATATAAAAATGTTTATCAGTTGTTTGCAGTATGGAAAAAATGGAAACAACCCAAATGTCTGCCAGTAGCAATAATGGTTAAAGAAACAGTGGTATATTCCATCCATGTTAAATGCTATAGTTAAAAAGAATAAAGCTGATGTATATGGAGAGCATTCCAAGACACATTGCTGAAGTACACGATCAAGTCATGGAACAGTAGGAATAGTAAGATTCCATTTAGGAAAAAAAAAATGCATGTAGAGCCACAGTGTATGTGTATAAATGATAGGCATGCGACTGAATTTTTTAAAAAGGTTTGGAAGGGTGTCCACCAAACTTTTAACCATGGTTACTTCTGAGGACATATACATGGAACTGGGAAATGATGGGAGTGCTAGAGTGGGAATTTGATTATTAAGTGCTATTTTTTAAATATAATTTGTTAATTTGTCAAATTTATTTATCAAATTGGCTAACATAGAGTGCGTAAAGTGTGCTCTTGGTTTTTGGGGTAGATTCCCATGGTTCATTGCTTACATACGACACCCAGTGCTCATCCCAACAAGTGCCCTCCTCAATGCCCATCACCCATTTCCCCCCGCCCCCCATCAACCCTCAGTTGTTTAAGAGTCTCCTATGGTTTGCCTCCCTCCCTCTCTGTAATTATTTTTTCCCCTTCCCCTCCGCCACGGTCTTCTGTTAAGTTTCTCAAGATCCACATATGAGTGAAAACACATGATATCTGTCTTTCTCTGACTGACTTAGCATAATACCCTCCAGTTCCATCCATGTTGCTGCAAATGGCAGGATTTCATTCTCATTGCCAAGTATTATTCTATTGTATATATCAACCACATCTTCTTTATCCATTCATCAGTTGATAGACATTTAGGCTCTTTCCATAGTTTGGCTATTGTTGAAAGTACTGCTATAAACATTGGGGTACATGTGCCCCTATGCATCAGAACTCCTGTATCCCTTGGGTGAATTCCTAGCAGTGCTACTGCTGGGTCATAGGGTAGGTCTATTTTTAACCTTTTGAGGAACCTCCACACTGTTTTCCAGAGTGGCTGTACCAGTTTGCATTCCCACCAACGGTGCAAGAGGGTTCCCGTTTCTCCACATCCTCGCCAGCATCTGTTGTTTCCTGAGTTTTTAATTTTAGCCACTCTGACCAGTGTGAGGGGCTATCTCAGTGTGGTTTTGATTTGTATTTCCCCGATGAGGAGTGACGTCAAGCATCTTTTCATGTGTCTGTTGGCCATCTGGATGTCTTCTTTGGAAAAGTGTCTAGTCATGTCTTCTGCCCATTTCTTCACTGGATTATTTGTTTTTTGGGTGTTGAGTTTGGTAAATTCTTTCTAGATTTTGGATACTAACCCTTTATCCAATATGTCATTTACAAATATCTTTTCCCATTTCGTTGGTTGCGTTTTAGTTTTGTTGATTGTTTCCTTTGCAGTACAGAAGCTTTTTATCTTGATGAGGTCCCAATAGTTCATTTTTGCTTTTAATTCCCTTGCTTTTGGAGATGTGTCAAGCAAGAAATTGCTGTGGCTGAGGTCAGAAATATTTTTTTCCTGCTTTCTCCTCTAGGGTTTTGATGGTTTCCTGTCTCACATTCAGGTCTTTCATCCATTTTGAGTTTATTTTTGTGAATGGTGTAAGAAAGTGGTCCAGTTTCATTCTTCTGTGTGTTGGTGTCCAGTTCTCCCAGCACCATTTGTTAAAGAGACTTTTTTCCATTGGATATTCTTTCCTGCTTTGTCAAAGATTAGTTGGACATACATTTGTGGGTCCAATTCTGGGTTCTCTATTCTAATTTGTCGATGTGTCTGTTTTTGTGCCACTACTATACTGCCTTCATGATTACAGCTTTGTAGTAGAGGCTAAAGTCTGGGATTATGGTGCCTCCCGCTTTGGTTTTCTTTTTCAATATTACTTTGGCTATCCGGGGTCTTTTGTGGTTCCATACAAATTTTAGGATTGTTTGTTCTAGCTTTGAGAAGAATGTCAGTGCAATTTTGATTGGGAATGCATTGAATGTGTAGATTGCTTTGGGTAGTATTGACATTTTAACAGTATTCTTCCAATCCATGAGCATGGAATATTTTTCCATTTCTTTGTCTCGTCTTCAATTTCCATCATAAGTTTTCTATAGTTTTCGGCATACAGATCTTTTACATCTTTGGTTAGGTTCATTTCTAGGTATTTTATGGTGCTTGGTGCAATTGTAAATGGGATCAATTTCTTGATTTCTCTTTCTGTTGCTTCTTTATTGGTGTATAGAAATGCAACTGATTAATGTATATTGATTTTGTACCCTGCGATTTTGCTGAATTCATGGTATCAGTTCTAGCAGCCTTTTGGTGGAGTCTTTCGGGTTTTCCATGTAGAGTATCATGTCGTCTGCAAAAAGTGAAAGTTTGACTTTTTCTTTGCCAATTTTGATGCCTTTGATTTCATTTTGTTGTCTGATTGCTGATGCTAGGATTTCCAACACTATGTTAAACAACAGTGGTGAGAGTGGACATCCCTGTTGTGTTCCTCATCTCAGGAGGAAAGCTCTCAGTTTTTTCCTACTGAGGATGATATTAGCTGTGGGCTTTTAATATATGGCTTTTATGATGTTTAGGTATGTTCCTTCTATCCCGACATTCTTGAGGGTTTTTATTAAGAAAGGATGCTGTATTTTGTCAAATGCTTTTTCTGCATCAATTGACAGGATCATATGGTCCTTATCCTTTCTTTTATTAATGTGACGTATCACACTGATTTGCGAGCATTGAATCAGCCCTGCAGCCCGGGAATGAATCCCACTTGATCATGGTGAATAATTCTTTTTATGTGCTATTGAATTCAGTTTGCTAGTATCTTGTTGAGAATTTTTGCATCTGTGTTCATCAGGGATATTGGCCTGTAATTCTCCTTTTTTGTGGGGTCTCTGTCTGGTTTGGGAATGAAAGTAATGCTGGCTTCATAGAATGAGTCTGGAAGTTTTCCTTCCATTTCTATTTTTTGGAACAGCTTGAGAAGGATAGGTATTAACTCTGCTTTAAATGTCTGGTAGAATTCCCCTGGGAAGCCATCTGGCCCACGACTCTTATTTGTTAGAAGATTTTTGATAACTGATTGATTCAATTTCTTCACTACTTACGGGTCTGTTCAAATTTTCTATTTCTTCCCGTTTGAGTTTTGGTAGTGTATGGGTGTCTAGGAATTTGTCCATTTCTTCCAGGTTGTCCAGTTTGCTGGCATATAATTTTTCATAGTATTCTCTGATAATTGTATTTCTGAGGGATTGGTTCTGATAAGTCCATTTCCATTCGTGATTTTATCTATTTGGGTCCTCTCTCTTTTTTTGAGAAGTCTGGCTAGGGGTTTATCAATTTTGTTTATTTTTTCCAAAAACCAGCTTTTAGTTTCATTGATCTGTTCTACTGTTTTTTTGGATTCTATATTGTTTATTTCTGCTCTTATCTTTATTATTTCTCTTCTTCTGGTCTTGGGGTTTCTTTGCTGTTCTGCTTCTAGTTCCTTTAGTTGTGCTATTAGATTTTGTATTTGGGATTTTTCTTGTTTCTTGAGATAGGATTGGATTGCAATGTATTTTCCTCTTAGGACTGCCTTTGCTGCATCCCAAAGGGTTTGGGCTGTCATGTTTTCATTTTCATTTGTTTCCATATATTTTTTAATTTCTTCTTTAATTGCCTGGTTGACCCATTCATTCTTTAGTAGGGTGTTCTTTAACCTCCATGCATTTGCAGGTTTTCCAAACTTTTTCCTTTAGTTGATTTCAAGTTTCATAGCACTGTGATCTGAAAATGTGCATGGTATGATCTCAATTCCTTTACATTTATTGAGGGTTGTGTTTTGACCCAGTATGTGATCTATCTTGGAGAATGTTCCATGTGCCCTCGAGAAGAATGTGTATTCTTCTGCTTTAGAATGAAAAGTTTTGAATATATCTGTCAAGTCCATCTGGTCCAGTGTATCATTCAGGACCATTGTTTCTTTATTGATTTTCTGCCTAGATGATCTGTCCATTGTTGTAAATAGAGTATTAAAGTCCCCTGCAGTTGCCACATTCTTACCAATAAGACTGCTTATGTTTGTGATGAATTGTTTTATATATTTGGGGGCTTCTGAATTGGGTGCATAGATATTTTTTATAATGTTTATTTTTGAAAGAAAGAGAATGAGAGAGAGCGTGTGCGCGCACACACACATGAACAGGGGAGGGACAGAATCTGAAGCAGGCTCTAGGCTCTGAGCTGTCAGCACAGAGCCCGACATGGGGCTCAAACTCATGAACCCTGAGATCATGACCTGAGCCAAAGTCGATGCTTAACCAGCTAAACCACCCAGGTGCCCTGGGTTCATAAACATTTATAATTTTTAGCTCTTCTTGATGGATAGACCCTGTAATTATGATATAATGCCCTTTTTCTTCTCTTGTTACAGCCTTTAGTTTAAAATCTAGTTTGTCTGATACAAGTATGGCTACTCCAGCTTTCTTTTGACTTCCAGTAGCATGATAGATGGTTTTTCATCCCCTCACTTTCAACCTGAAGGTGTCCTCAGGTCTAAAATGGGTCTCTTGTAGACAGCATATAGATAAGTCTTGGTTTTTTTATCCATTCTAATACACTATGTCATTTGATTGGAGCATTTAGTCCATTTACATCCATGGATGTAGATATGGATATGAAAGATACGGATTTAGAGTCATTGTGTTATTTGTAGGTTTCATGCTTGTAGCGATGTCTCTGGTACTTTGTGGTCCTTGAGACATTCCACTCACAGAGTCCCCCTTAGGATCTCTTATAGGCCTGGTTTAGTAGTGATGAATTCCTTCAGTTTTTGTTTGTCTGGAAAAACCTTTATATCTCCTTCTATTCTGAATGACAGGCTTCCTGGATAAAGGATTCTTGACTGCATATTTTTCCTATTCAGCACATTGAGTATTTCCTGCCACTCCCTTCTGGCCTGCCAAGTTTCAGTAGATAGGTCTGCTACTACTCTTATATGTCTACCCTTGTAGTTAAGGCCTGTTTGTCCCTAGCTGCTTTCAGAATTCTCTCTTCATCTTTGTATTTTGCCAGTTTCACTGTAATATGTTGTTCAGAAAATTGATTCTTGTTACATCTGAAGGGAGTTCTCTGTGCCTCCTGGATTTCAATGTCTCTTTCCTTCCCCAGATCGGGGAAGTTCTCAGCTATGATTTTTTCAAGTACACCTTCCATCCCTTTCTCTTTCTCCTCTTTTGGAACTCCTATGATATGGATATTATTATATTTCATTGAATCACTTAGTTCTCTAATTCTCCCTTTGTGGTCCAGAATTTTTTTTTCCTCAGCTTCATTTTTTTTCCATAATTTTATCTTCTCTTTCACTTATTCTACCCTCTGCCTCTTCAGTCCTCACTGTCACAGCCTTTAGTTTATTTTGCACCTCACTTACAACATTTTAAAATACATCATGACTATTTATTAGTTCCTTGATCTCTGCAGCAATAGATTTTCTGCTGTCTTCTATGCTTTTTTTCAAGCTCAGCGATTAATCTTATGACTATTATTCTAAATTCTTGTTCAGTTATATTGTTTATATCTGTTTTGATCAATTCTTTAGCTGTCATTTCTTCCGGGAATTTCTTTTGAGGAGAATTCCATTTTGTCATTTTGGCTAGTTTTCTGTCCCTTATGTGTTTTATTTATTACCTACAATTTTTTTTAACTTTTTTTTTTTTTTTTAATTTACATCCAAATTAGTTAGCATATGGTGCAACAATGATTTCAGGAGTAGATTCCTTAGTGCCCCTTACCCATTTAGCCCATCCCCCCTCCCACAACCCCTCCAGTAACCCTCAGTTTGTTCTCCATATTTATGAGTCTCTTCTGTTTTGTCCCCCTCCTGTTTTTATATTATTTTTGTTTCCCTTCCCTCACGTTCATCTGTTTTGTCTCTTAAAGTCCTCATATGAGTGAAGTCATATGATATTTGTATTTCTCTAATTTAACTTAACATAATACCCTCCAGTTCCATCCATGTAGTTGCATATGGCAAGATTTCATTCTTTTTGATTGCCAAGTAATACTCCATTGTGTGTATGTATGTACACAGACACACACACACACACACACCACATCTTCTTTATCCATTCATCCATTGATGGACATTTGGGCTCTGTCCATACTCTGGCTATTGTTGATAGTGCTGCTATAAACATTGGGGGTGCATGTATCCCTTTGAAACAGCACACCTGTATCCCTTGTATAAATACCTAGTAGTGTAATTGCTGGGTCATAGGGTAGTTCTATTTTTAGTTTTTTGAGGAACCTCCATACTGTTTTCCAGAGTGGCTGCACCAGCTTGCATTCCCATATCCTGTATGTGTTTTAAAAGCTTGTTATGTGTCCTGCACCTGCAAGCACTACTATATTAAAGAGGGGTCATACATTATCCAGGGACTGGTCCTTCAGGAGATGGTTTTTGGAGTGTATTACTTGCTTTCTGTTGTGACTCTGTTTGTTTTATCTCCCTACTCATAGTGATGTTTTGGACCCTCCACTAGGTGTGCTTTGATTTGTTGAAGTAGTCCTGGAAAAGAAAACAAACAAAGTACAAAAAACAAAACAAAAACAAACACACACACAAATCCCCCACAAAACACCAGCTACAGCAAACAACAGGGCAGGGGCGGTGTTGATGGAAGAGGCCTTATCCCATACAAAGAGAGAAATGACGGGGGCAGGGAACAAGAAAAGAAAAGAAAATTGACCAGGTAGAGACACTATATGACTTAATCCAGAGAGAGAGGAAAATAAAGCAGCTATAGAATGGGAATAAAGAGAATCGATTCAATATGTCTGCTTAAACAAACCAACAACCAGAGTAACCAGACTAGAAGAGGGAAGAAATAAGGTGAAAAGGAAGAAAAAAAAAAAAATGTATATATACATATACACATATATACATACATATACACATATATGCATATATATGTATGTATATATATATGTGTATATATATATATATATATATATATATATATATATATATAATAAGAATTGTCCGAGAATTAAATCAGGAAATGCAAAACCGCTGGGTGCCTTGGAATCACTGGTAGCCCTTGCCTGGAGGAGGGGCCATCTGGTTCATCAGCGTCAGTCCCGCTCCAGTGGGTCCGCTGTTACCAGGCGCAGAGGGGCGTGGTTGGGAGTAGGTGGGCCCCGCTTCCCCTGCTCCCCCCGCCCCCCCCCGCGCTCTATTCCCTGAGGCCCCACCTTGTTGGTGATGGGGAGAAAAATGGCGACACCCCACTCTCTCCTGCACAGACTGGGTGTCCCAAACCACTCTATTCAGGCTGTCCTCACAGTGCCATGGGCGTGAATGAGGAGGTTTGTCCCTCTCCGCTGACTCAAGCACCTCAGCGATAGGCTGGGATTTAAACCTTGAGGTCTTAAAGGGTCCCGCTCCGTGCTCCCTGGTTCCGGGGAAGTGCCGCTCTACGCCACCAATATATGGCCTCTGACTGGCGGGCACAGGCAGTCTTTGTCCTTTAAATGGTAATTTATATACCTTCTTCCCACAGCACTCCAGGGAGGGGATTGCTTTCTCCCACTGTGGACTGTGCCTCCGAACTAGGTACCGAGCCAGGGGCTGGCTCCCCTTCTCCCCAGTTGCGCAAACAGGGCAGCTGGCCCCAGTCCTGAGAAAGCCCCGCAGTTAGAGATTGGATCTTTGTGCATCCTGGTCTGTGGTTTTTCTCTTGTCCGGATACAGTCCTACACTTCCCCAGACTCTCTTCTGCAGAAGGGGATCCCTCCCATCCGTGCCTACCTGCCTGTTTTATCATCTCTCCCAATTCGCTATCATGCACCTGTGGCCTGCCAGGTTGTCCCCGTGGGCCCCTGGAGATGGAATCTGTCACTCTGCAGCCCAGACTCTTGGAATTCAAAGTCCTTTGGTCTCAACACTGCTGTGTTTGAGGGACGAGGAAACTTCGGGTCCCCCTACTTTTCCGCCATGTTGATTTCCCGTTATTAAGTGCTATTTTTAAACAATTGCTTTTATAATGAACATATATTCAGATGTTACAGAATTTAGAAGCATTGAATCTTAAAGACACAAGTTTTCCAAGGGGCATTTGATGTTTTATAAAAGGTGAAGCATCTCAGGCATTGTGAAAATAAGTTTGTCAACTAAAAAAAGCCATAGAAATGGCTTGCACCTTGCTTTCTGTTGCGTTTCCTTTCTTGGGACTCCATTAAAAATAAAGCCATCTTTTTCAATGTATACCAGTAATATACCTGTGTATCTCTACAGGTAGAATTTCAAAACATTCTTATATTGTTATTATAAAGCATTCTTTTTTTTTCCCCCCCTTATTATTTTTTTTTAATATATGAAATTTATTGTCAAATTGGTTTCCATACAACACCCAGTGCTCATCCCAAAAGGTGCCCTCCTCAATACCCATCACCCCCCCCCCCCCCCCGCCCTCCCACCCCCCATCAACCTTCAGTTTGTGCTCAGTTTTTAACAGTCTCTTATGCTTTGGCTCTCTCCCACTCTAACCTCTTTTTTTTTTTCTTCCCCTCCCCCATGGGTTTCTGTTAAGTTTCTCAGGATCCACATAAGAGTGAAACCATATGGTATCTGTCTTTCTCTGTATGGTTTATTTCACTTAGCATCACACTCTCCAGTTCCATCCACGTTGCTACAAAAGGCCATATTTCATTTTTTGTCATTGCCACGTAGTATTCCATTGTGTATATAAACCACAATTTCTTTATCCATTCATCAGTTGATGGACATTTAGGCTCTTTCCATAATTTGGTTGTTGTTGAGAGTGCTGCTATAAACATTGGGGTACAAGTGCCCCTATGCATCAGTACTCCTGTATCCCTTGGATAAATTCCTAGCAGTGCTATTGCTGGGTCATAGGGTAGGTCTATTTTTAATTTTCTGAGGAACCTCCACACTGCTTTCCAGAGCGGCTGCACCAATTTGCATTCCCACCAACAGTGCAAGAGGGTTCCCGTTTCTCCACATCCTCTCCAGCATCTATAGTCTCCTGATTTGTTCATTTTGGCCACTCTGACTGGCGTGAGGTGATATCTGAGTGTGGTTTTGATTTGTATTTCCCTGATAAGGAGCGACGTTGAACATCTTTTCATGTGCCTGTTGGCCATCGGATGTCTTCTTTAGAGAAGTGTCTATTCATGTTTTCTGCCTATTTCTTCACTGGGTTATTTGTTTTTCGGGTGTGGAGTTTGGTGAGCTCTTTATAGATTTTGGATACTAGCCCTTTGTCCGATATGTCATTTGCAAATATCTTTTCCCATTCTGTTGGTTGCCTTTTCGTTTTGTTGGTTGTTTCCTTTGCTGTGCAGAAGCTTTTTATCTTCATAAGGTCCCAGTAATTCACTTTTGCTTTTAATTCCCTTGCCTTTGGGGATGTGTTGAGTAAGAGATTGCTACGGCTGAGGTCAGAGAGGTCTTTTCCTGCTTTCTCCTCTAAGGTTTTGATGGTTTCCTGTCTCACATTCAGGTCCTTTATCCATTTTGAGTTTATTTTTGTGAATGGTGTGAGAAAGTGGTCTAGTTTCAACCTTCTGCATGTTGCTGTCCAGTTCTCCCAGCACCATTTGTTAAAGAGACTGTCTTTTTTCCATTGGATGTTCTTTCCTGCTTTGTCAAAGATGAGTTGGCCATACGTTTGTGGGTCTAGTTCTGGGGTTTCTATTGTATTGCATTGGTCTATGTGTCTGTTTTTGTGCCGATACCATGCTGTCTTGATGATGACAGCTTTGTAGTAGAGGCTAAAGTCTGGGATTGTGATGCCTCCTGCTTTGGTCTTCTTCTTCAAAATTACTTTGGCTATTCGGGGCCTTTTGTGGTTCCATATGAATTTTAGGATTGCTTGTTCTAGTTTCGAGAAGAATGCTGGTGCAATTTTGATTGGGATTGCATTGAATGTGTAGATAGCTTTGGGTAGTATTGACATTTTGACAATATTTATTCTTTCAATCCATGAGCAGGGAATGTCTTTCCATTTCTTTATATCTTCTTCAATTTCCTTCATAAGCTTTCTATAGTTTTCAGCATACAGATCTTTTACATCTTTGGTTAGATTTATTCCTAGGTATTTTATGCTTCTTGGTGCAATTGTGAATGGGATCAGTTTCTTTATTTGTCTTTCTGTTGCTTCATTGTTAGTGTATAAGAATGCAACTGATTTCTGCACATTGATTTTGTATCCTGCAACTTTGCTGAATTCATGTATCAGTTCTAGCAGACTTTTGGTGGAGTCTGTCGGATTTTCCATGTATAATATCATGTCATCTGCAAAAAGCGAAAGCTTGACTTCATCTTTGCCAATTTGGATGCCTTTGATTTCCTTTTGTTGTCTGATTGCTGATGCTAGAACTTCCAGCACTATGTTAAACAACAGCGGTGAGAGTGGGCATCCCTGTCGTGTTCCTGATCTCAGGGAAAAAGCTCTCAGTTTTTCCCCATTGAGGATGATGTTAGCTGTGGGCTTTTCATAAATGGCTTTTATGATCTTTAAGTATGTTCCTTCTATCCCGACTTTCTCAAGGGTTTTTATTAAGAAAGCGTGCTGGATTTTGTCAAAGGCCTTTTCTGCATCGATTGACAGGATCATATGGTTCTTCTCTCTGTTTTTGTTAATGTGATGTATCATGTTGATTGATTTGCGAATGTTGAACCAGCCCTGCATCCCAGGAATGAATCCCACTTGATCATGGTGAATAATTCTTTTTATATGCCATTGAATTCGATTTGCTAGTATCTTATTGAGAATTTTTGCATCCATATTCATCAGGGATATTGGCCTGTAGTTCTCTTTTTTTACTGGGTCTCTGTCTGGTTTAGGAATCAAAGTAATACTGGCTTCATAGAATGAGTCTGGAAGTTTTCCTTCCCTTTCTATTTCTTGGAACAGCTTGAGAAGGATAGGTATTATCTCTGCTTTAAACGTCTGGTAGAACTCCCCTGGGAAGCCATCTGGTCCTGGACTCTTATTTGTTGGGAGATTTTTGATAACCGATTCAATTTCTTCGCTGGTTATGGGTCTGTTCAAGCTTTCTATTTCCTTCTGATTGAGTTTTGGAAGAGTGTGGGTGTTTAGGAATTTGTCCATTTCTTCCAGCTTGTCCAATTTGTTGGCATATAATTTTTCATAGTATTCCCTGATAATTGTTTGTATCTCTGAGGGATTGGTTGTAATAATCCCATTTTCATTCATGATTTTATCTATTTGGGTCATCTCCCTTTTCTTTTTGAGAAGCCTGGCTAGAGGTTTGTCAA
>NW_026057580.1:110062949-110111705 GCF_023721935.1 Panthera uncia | reverse complement strand
AACCCCCCCCCCCCCCCCCCCCCCCGCCCTCCCACCCCCCATCAACCTTCAGTTTGTGCTCAGTTTTTAACAGTCTCTTATGCTTTGGCTCTCTCCCACTCTAACCTCTTTTTTTTTTTCTTCCCCTCCCCCATGGGTTTCTGTTAAGTTTCTCAGGATCCACATAAGAGTGAAACCATATGGTATCTGTCTTTCTCTGTATGGTTTATTTCACTTAGCATCACACTCTCCAGTTCCATCCACGTTGCTACAAAAGGCCATATTTCATTTTTTGTCATTGCCACGTAGTATTCCATTGTGTATATAAACCACAATTTCTTTATCCATTCATCAGTTGATGGACATTTAGGCTCTTTCCATAATTTGGTTGTTGTTGAGAGTGCTGCTATAAACATTGGGGTACAAGTGCCCCTATGCATCAGTACTCCTGTATCCCTTGGATAAATTCCTAGCAGTGCTATTGCTGGGTCATAGGGTAGGTCTATTTTTAATTTTCTGAGGAACCTCCACACTGCTTTCCAGAGCAGCTGCACCAATTTGCATTCCCACCAACAGTGCAAGAGGGTTCCCGTTTCTCCACATCCTCTCCAGCATCTATAGTCTCCTGATTTGTTCATTTTGGCCACTCTGACTGGCGTGAGGTGATATCTGAGTGTGGTTTTGATTTGTATTTCCCTGATAAGGAGCGACGTTGAACATCTTTTCATGTGCCTGTTGGCCATCGGATGTCTTCTTTAGAGAAGTGTCTATTCATGTTTTCTGCCTATTTCTTCACTGGGTTATTTGTTTTTCGGGTGTGGAGTTTGGTGAGCTCTTTATAGATTTTGGATACTAGCCCTTTGTCCGATATGTCATTTGCAAATATCTTTTCCCATTCTGTTGGTTGCCTTTTCGTTTTGTTGGTTGTTTCCTTTGCTGTGCAGAAGCTTTTTATCTTCATAAGGTCCCAGTAATTCACTTTTGCTTTTAATTCCCTTGCCTTTGGGGATGTGTTGAGTAAGAGATTGCTACGGCTGAGGTCAGAGAGGTCTTTTCCTGCTTTCTCCTCTAAGGTTTTGATGGTTTCCTGTCTCACATTCAGGTCCTTTATCCATTTTGAGTTTATTTTTGTGAATGGTTTGAGAAAGTGGTCTAGTTTCAACCTTCTGCATGTTGCTGTCCAGTTCTCCCAGCACCATTTGTTAAAGAGACTGTCTTTTTTCCATTGGATGTTCTTTCCTGCTTTGTCAAAGATGAGTTGGCCATACGTTTGTGGGTCTAGTTCTGGGGTTTCTATTGTATTGCATTGGTCTATGTGTCTGTTTTTGTGCCGATACCATGCTGTCTTGATGATGACAGCTTTGTAGTAGAGGCTAAAGTCTGGGATTGTGATGCCTCCTGCTTTGGTCTTCTTCTTCAAAATTACTTTGGCTATTCGGGGCCTTTTGTGGTTCCATATGAATTTTAGGATTGCTTGTTCTAGTTTCGAGAAGAATGCTGGTGCAATTTTGATTGGGATTGCATTGAATGTGTAGATAGCTTTGGGTAGTATTGACATTTTGACAATATTTATTCTTCCAATCCATGAGCAGGGAATGTCTTTCCATTTCTTTATATCTTCTTCAATTACCTGCATAAGCTTTCTATAGTTTTCAGCATACAGATCTTTTACATCTTTGGTTAGATTTATTCCTAGGTATTTTATGCTTCTTGGTGCAATTGTGAATGGGATCAGTTTCTTTATTTGTCTTTCTGTTGCTTCATTGTTAGTGTATAAGAATGCAACTGATTTCTGCACATTGATTTTGTATCCTGCAACTTTGCTGAATTCATGTATCAGTTCTAGCAGACTTTTGGTGGAGTCTATCGGATTTTCCATGTATAATATCATGTCATCTGCAAAAAGCGAAAGCTTGACTTCGTCTTTGCCAATTTTGATGCCTTTGATTTCCTTTTGTTGTCTGATTGCTGATGCTAGAACTTCCAGCACTATATTAAACAACAGCGGTGACAGTGGGCATCCCTGTCGTGTTCCTGATCTCAGGGAAAAAGCTCTCAGTTTTTCCCCGTTGAGGATGATGTTAGCTGTGGGCTTTTCATAAATGGCCTTTATGATCTTTAAGTATGTTCCTTCTATCCCGACTTTCTCAAGGGTTTTTATTAAGAAAGGGTGCTGGATTTTGTCAAAGGCCTTTTCTGCATCGATTGACAGGATCATATGGTTCTTCTCTTTTTTTTTGTTAATGTGATGTATCACGTTGATCGATTTGCGAATGTTGAACCAGCCCTGCATCCCAGGAATGAATCCCACTTGATCATGGTGAATAATTCTTTTTATATGCCATTGAATTCGATTTGCTAGTATCTTATTGAGAATTTTTGCATCCATATTCATCAGGGATATTGGCCTGTAGTTCTCTTTTTTTACTGGGTCTCTGTCTGGTTTAGGAATCAAAGTAATACTGGCTTCATAGAATGAGTCTGGAAGTTTTCCTTCCCTTTCTATTTCTTGGAATAGCTTGAGAAGGATAGGTATTATCTCTGCTTTAAACGTCTGGTAGAACTCCCCTGGGAAGCCATCTGGTCCTGGACTCTTATTTGTTGGGAGATTTTTGATAACCGATTCAATTTCTTCGCTGGTTATGGGTCTGTTCAAGCTTTCTATTTCCTTCTGATTGAGTTTTGGAAGAGTGTGGGTGTTTAGGAATTTGTCCATTTCTTCCAGCTTGTCCAATTTGTTGGCATATAATTTTTCATAGTATTCCCTGATAATTGTTTGTATCTCTGAGGGATTGGTTGTAATAATCCCATTTTCATTCATGATTTTATCTATTTGGGTCATCTCCCTTTTCTTTTTGAGAAGCCTGGCTAGAGGTTTGTCAATTTTGTTTATTTTTTCAAAAAACCAACTCTTGGTTTCGTTGATCTGCTCTACAGTTTTTTTAGATTCTATATTGTTTATTTCTGCTCTGATCTTTATTATTTCTCTTCTTCTGCTGGGTTTAGGCTGCCTTTGCTGTTCTGCTTCTATTTCCTTTAGGTGTGCTGTTAGATTTTGTATTTGGGATTTTTCTTGTTTCTTGAGATAGGCCTGGATTGCAATGTATTTTCCTCTCAGGACTGCCTTTGCTGCGTCCCAAAGCATTTGGATTGTTGTATTTTCATTTTCGTTTGTTTCCATATATTTTTTAATTTCTTCTCTAATTGCCTGGTTGACCCACTCATTCGTTAGTAGGGTGTTCTTTAACCTCCATGCTTTTGGAGGTTTTCCAGACTTTTTCCTGTGGTTGATTTCAAGCTTCATAGCATTGTGGTCTGAAAGTATGCATGGTATAATTTCAATTCTTGTAAACTTATGAAGGGCTGTTTTGTGACCCAGTATATGATCTATCTTGGAGAATGTTCCATGTGCACTCGAGAAGAAAGTATATTCTGTTGCTTTGGGATGCAGAGTTCTAAATATATCTGTCAAGTCCATCTGATCCAATGTATCATTCAGGGCCCTTGTTTCTTTATTGACCGTGTGTCTAGATGATCTATCCATTTCTGTAAGTGGGGTGTTAAAGTCCCCTGCAATGACCACATTCTTATCAATAAGGTTGCTTATGTTTATGAGTAATTGTTTTATATATTTGGGGGCTCCGGTATTCGGCACATAGACATTAATAATTGTTAGCTCTTCCTGATGGATAGACCCTGTAATTATTATATAATGCCCTTCTTCATCTCTTGTTACAGCCTTTAATTTAAAGTCTAGTTTGTCTGATATAAGTATGGCTACTCCAGCTTTCTTTTGGCTTCCAGGAGCATGATAAATAGTTCTCCATCCCCTCACTCTCAATCTAAAGGTGTCCTCAGATCTAAAATGAGTCTCTTGTAGACAGCAAATAGATGGGTCTTGTTTTTTTATCCATTCTGATACCCTATGTCTTTTGGTTGGCGCATTTAATCCATTTACATTCAGTGTTATTATGGAAAGATACGGGTTTAGAGTCATTGTGATGTCTGTATGTTTTTATGCTTGTAGTGATGTCTCTGGTACTTTGTCTCACAGGATCCCCCTTAGGATCTCTTGTAGGGCTGGTTTAGTGGTGACAAATTCCTTCAGTTTTTGTTTGTTTGGGAAGACCTTTATCTCTCCTTCTATTCTAAATGACAGACTTGCTGGATAAAGGATTCTCGGCTGCATATTTTTTCTGTTTAGCACACTGAAGATATCGTGCCAATCCTTTCTGGCCTGCCAAGTTTCAAAAGAGAGATCAGTCACGAATCTTATAGGTCTCCCTTTATATGTGAGGGCACGTTTATCCCTTGCTGCTTTCAGAATTTTCTCTTTATCCTTGTATTTTGCCAGTTTCACTATGATATGTCGTGCAGAAGATCGATTCAAGTTACGTCTGAAGGGAGTTCTCTGTGCCTCTTGGATTTCAATGCCTTTTTCCTTCCCCAGTTCAGGGAAGTTCTCAGCTATAATTTCTTCAAGTACCCCTTCAGCACCTTTCCCTCTCTCTTCCTCCTCTCGGATACCAATTATGCGTATATTATTTCTTTTTAGTGTATCACTTAGTTCTCTAATTTTCCCCTCATACTCCTGGATTTTTTTTATCTCTCTTTCTCTCAGCTTCCTCTTTTTCCATAACTTTATCTTCTAGTTCACCTATTCTCTCCTCTGCCTCTTCAATCCTAGCCGTCGTCGTTTCCATTTTGTTTTGCATTTCGTTTAAAGCGCTTTTCAGCTCCTCGTGACTGTTCCTTAGTCCCTTGATCTCTGTAGCAAGAGATTCTCTGCTGTCCTCTATACTGTTTTCAAGCCCAGCGATTAATTTTATGACTATTATTCTAAATTCACTTTCTGTTATATTATTTAAATCCTTTTTGATCAGTTCATTAGCTGTTGTTATTTCCTGGAGCTTCTTCTGAGGGGAATTCTTCCGTCTGGTCATTTTGGATAGTCCCTGGAGTGGTGAGGACCTGCAGGGCACTTCCCCTGTGCTGTGGTGTCTAACTGGAGTTGGTGGGCGGGGCCGCAGTCCGCCCTGATGTCTGCCCCCAGCCCACCGCTGGGGCCACAGTCAGACTGGTGTGTGCCTTCTCTTCCCCTCTCCTCGGGGTGGGATTCACTGTGGGGTGGCGTGGCCCGTCTGGGCTACTCGCACACTGCCAGGCTTGTGGTGCTGGGGATCTGGCGTATTAGCTGGGGTGGGTAGGCAAGGTGCACGGGGGCGGGAGGGGCAGGCTTAGCTCGCTTCTCCTTAGGTGATCCACTTCAGGAGGGGCCCTGTGGCAGCGGGAGGGAGTCAGATCCGCTGCCGGAGGTTTGGCTCCGCAGGAGCACAGAGTTGGGTGTTTGTGCGGAGCAAGCAAGTTCCCCGGCAGGAACCGGTTCCCTTTGGGATTTTGGCTGGGGGATGGGTGGGGGAGATGGCGCTGGCGAGCGCCTTTGTTCCCCGCCAAGCTGAGCTCTGCCGTCCGGGGGCTCAGCAGCTCTCCCTCCCTTTGTCCTCCAGCCTTCCCGCTTTCCGAGCGGAGCTGTTAACTTCTGACCTCCCAGACGCTAAGTCGCGCTTGCTGTCGGAACACAGTCCGTCCGGCCCCTCCGCTTTTGCCAGCCAGACTCGGGGGCTCTGCTTGGCCGGCGAGCCGCCCCTCCGCCCCGGCTCCCTCCCGCCAGTCCGTGGAGCGAGCACCGCCCCGCCGCCCTTCCTTCCCTCTTCCGTGGGCCTCTCGTCGGCGCTTGGTTCCGGAGACTCCGTTCTGCTAATCTTCTGGCGGTTTTCTGGGTTC
Organism: Panthera uncia; assembly: GCF_023721935.1. Lineage (NCBI taxonomy): Eukaryota > Metazoa > Chordata > Mammalia > Carnivora > Felidae > Panthera > Panthera uncia. The sequence goes on along the minus strand of NW_026057580.1, from coordinate 110,105,942 downwards.
TTTAGGCAGGTGTAGGTGGAATCTAAGTGATCGGCAGGACGCACGGTGAGCCCAGCGTCCTCCTATGCCGCCATCTTCCCTCTCCCATAAAGCATTCTTTAGAACATTTTGAAGGGACATTTTTTTTTTGATGTTACAAATTTGAATATTGTTAAAAAATGATGATTCGGTCTGAGACTTCTGGGTTATTAAATACTGGCTGCCTATCATCACACTGATCCTTAACACTTTTGCCACGGAGCGTGGGAGGAGGACATGGGGACAGCTGAGTGCCTGCTGGGCTTGGTAAATGCAGTTTTTATTTGGATTTATTTATTAGAACCTTCTTCCGGCCCAAGTAACTTGACTGAGATTCCACAGCATCGGTAGGGGACAGAAATTTTAAGCCCAAATCTTTCTGCCCTCAAGGTCCATGTTGTATTATTTTAAGTTATATAAATAACATGTGAATAGATTCTCCTGGTAAATAACTTCAGAGAACATAGAGCAAAAAAGTTAAACCCACCTTTTTACGGAGCCCTCCCCAACCCAACTCCCTCCTATGAGGTGATGACCAGGCACCAAACTAGGTGCCTTTATAGGTGTGTGTGTGCATGCGTGGGCGTGTGTTTACATGCACTTCCATACATATTTATGTGCAAAAAGTGTCATGTTTTAAGTACCAAAAACATGAAAAATAAATGAAGCCATATTGCACAGAGTATGGCTTTGTGTCTCTTTAAAAAATAATGTTTTGGGGGCACCTGGCTGGTTCAGTCAGTACAGCATGTAACTCTTGATCTCCAGGTTGTGAGTTTAAGCCCCACGTTGGGTATAGAGATTACCTAAATAAATAAACTTAAAAAACAACCCATACTGTAGCCATATTGTAGTATAATCCTATGTTGTTGAAGAAAAAAAGTGCAATATAAAGTATATAGCATGTATATATTAGGGGCACCTGGCTGGCCCAGTTGCTGGAGCCAACTCTTGATCTCTGGGTCTTGAGTTTGAGCCCTATGTCGGGGGTAGAGTTAACAAAAAAAAAGGTCATTGAGAAGTCAAATAGCTGTCAAATACTGTGAATCTCTGAGCTGAGAAAAAAACGTTTCCTTCCTGAACCCCATGTTTTACAGACTTTCATATATCAAGCACTATTACTTTTTTAATATTATTTTTTAAAATTGAAACCTAATGTACAGTGTTATATTAGTTTCAGGTGTACAATATGTTCACCCATTGTACGTTACTCAGTGCTTATAAGTGTCCTCTTTATCCCCTTCACCTGTTTCTCCCATCCCCCCACACCGGCCCCTCTGGCAACCATCAGTTTCTTCTCTATAGCTAAGTCTTTTTTTTTAGTTTGTCTCTTTTTTCTGTTTTCGTTTCTTAAATTTCACATATGAGTGAAATCATATACTATTTGTCTCTGACTTATTTCACTTAGCAGGATACCCTCTAACTGCAGCCATGTCATTGCAAATGGCAAGATTCCTTTTTTTTTTTTTTTTTTTTTTTTAAGGCTGGGCAATATTCTGCATATATACCACATCTTCTTTATCCACTTATCTGTGGATGGACACTTGAGTTGTTTCCATATCTTGCTCTTCCATATTATAAATAATTCAGTATACATAGGGGGACCTATGTCTTTTTGAATTAGTGTTTTTGTTTCATTTGGGTAAATACCCAGTAGAGGAATTACTAGATCCTATGATAATTCTATTTTTAATTTTTTGATGAACCTTCGTACTGTTGTCCACATTGGCTATACCAGCTCACATTCCCACCAGGTTTCCTTTTTTTTCCACATCATTGCCAATACTTGTTATTTCTAAGCAAGCTCATTATAAAGAAATCGTTTCTTATGTGCATTAAACACTGCTAATGTGACTGACAATCGGGATGAAATAACTAGTATTAAAATTACTGAGTTTAATAATTCTTGCTGAAAGCAAAATACCCTATTTTCTTACCGTTGATGACATCTCTAGTCATTGCAACTTTTGTTAGATTTTCTAAATAAAGAAAATGGCTCTTAAACCCCTACCTTCTTTGAGACCTCCTATAGAGGAGAGGGTACCTGGCTTGGGACATGACGTGCTGTGGGACCCAGAGGACCTTAGGGCAGAATGGAGTTGGAGTAGTCGCTCTTTTCTGTGAGACAGACGCTGGAGTCTGCCTTTCTCCTGTTATTTTCAGCCAGAAACCGCTCATAGTCTGAGATGGAGTAGCGTCGGCATTTAGGAGCTTGTTCTTCTCACCAGGTTGGGTTTCTGTACTGGCAGAAGCAATGAAGTCTCCCCGCATAATGGAGGCCTCACATGCTGCCAGAACCCTGGCTAATCTAGACCGAGAGACCATGCGAGAAAAATACCAGGACGGCGTGTACGTACTACACCCCCAGTATCGCACAAGGTAAGAAAGCAAATGGTGTCGCTTTGTCTCCTGTGGGGAGGTAAAGCCTAGAGGGCTTATCTTTTTATTTTATTTCTGCGTAATTTAGATGTTAAATGCCTTACAGATAATCCTGATAACCTTATATACTGACTCCGCTTGTCCATAATAACCTCAGAAGAATTGCAGGCTGTCATGAAAGTATGGAACTGGCTAAATTATCAGCGTGATTTTACACCAAGGGCCGGCCTTCAGTAAGATAGTGTTCACCTCCTGGAGTGTGGCCCGCTTGAGTTTTGTAATGTGGGTTGTTTGTTTCACTGCTGGGTTCTTGGAGTTCTGAGTTAATAGCTGATTAGGATTGTAGAGGTTGGTTTGCATGGAAGGAGATAGGACACTCTATGCAGGCAATCCTATTAGTCTGGTTCTAGAACTCAAAAGGACTGCAGAAAGTTTATGCAAGTTATAAAATCATGCACTAGAAGGAAGAAGTTGTAATAAATTTGACTCCTACTCCTTAAGGTTATATCTGGTCACCATTTCCAGTTGTATCATTGCTGAGATCGTAAATATAGAAAGGACCACAATGAAAAACTTACATATTTCTGGGATTTTTGTCAGGTACTTTATGTATTTATTTATTTAGAATTTTTTTAAAAAGTTTTTATTTATTTTGAGAGAGGGGGAGAGAGAATCCCAAGCAGGCTCCCTGCTGTCAGCGCAGAGCCCTTTCGCAGGGCTCGATCTCAACAGAACCCTGAGATCATGACCTGAGCTGAAATCAGGAGTCAGACCCTTAACCAATTGAGCCATCCAGGTGCCCCTTGTCAGGCACTTTAAAATAATACCTCAGAGGAGTGCCTGAGTAGCTCAGTCAGTTAAGCATCTGATTTCGGCTCAGGTCATGATCTCATGGTTTGTGGGTTTGAGCCCTGTGTCATGCTCTGTGCGGACAGCTCAGAGCCTGGAGCCTGCTTTGGATTCTGTGTTCTCCCTCTCTCTCTGCCCCTACCCTGCTCACACTCTGTCTCTCTCTCTCTGAAATAAATAAACATTAAAAAAAAATAATACCTCAGAAAATAGTAAAAACATTTAATTGAAAAACGGATTGCCTGGATAATTCCAATTTATAAACAAATAATATGGAAATGTATTTTATATGTATTGCATAATTGTGCGGGTACTATAAATAACTTACAAGTAATACGCTATGTCCAGTTTTTAAAAATGTCCTATCTAAAGACAATAAATTACTTTAAAATCTCATTTCTGCTAAACATTTCCCTTGATAAGTTTTAAAAAATCTCTCATGCATACTCAATTTGAAACTACGCTAACTTAATTTCTTAAATACTTTTATTGATTTGTGGAGTATTCTCATGAAATTCTTTGGAGGGCAGTCTATGACATATGTCGCTTCATTAGTCACCAAACTTATTCCAGTTGACTTTGGTTGGTCTATTGGCTGGATCTGTGTCCACTTTTATAGAGTAGCAAGCACGCTCCATGTCTCTGTGCCCAGACTCCTTACAGGGATCCTTGGCGCACCTGTGCTTACACGGCCTGCCTTCGTGGTTTTATTTGCTGTCATATAAGCTTGCTAAGCACCATCCACAGAGTGCTGTGTAGATTCTTTCCCAAGCAGTAATGCGTTTATTCTGCTTCTTTTTAAAACTCTCTCCCCCGTCAGTCAGCCCATTAAAGCAGATGTCCTTTTTATTCATGGCCTTATGGGAGCAGCATTCAAAACATGGCGCCAGCAGGACAATGAGCAGCTTTTAACTGAAAAGATTTTAGAGGACGATGCCAGGTATACAACATGTTGGCCTAAGGTAAGGAAGTGCTGACTTTGGTTAGGCCACCTTCTTCATGACACATTGGTGTCTCCAGCTGTCAGGGCCTCATTGTGATTTGCTTATTTTTCTCTTTCTACTGGGATTTTTCTTCCGTGCAGATTTTCTGTTCCTTGGGGACATTCGTAGTATATTCCTGAACAGCTCGGCTTGTCACCCTGCCTTCTGTTGTGTAATTTCTGATCAGGGTGTGGGCTATAACTCTCAAGGAGTATTTCACTAAGTTAAAAAATGGGTGAGGGCTAGTATTTGTTCACTCCTATTAAAAATATAACCCATAACACATTCATAATAGTTAGCTAGTTCTGTGACTTTAATAATTATAAAAACAAATACTTTGAAGAAATAATTCTACTTTGGATTTCCTTGATGACATTTCTTCTGAGAGCCTTAACTCTGAGATGAATGCGTCCAGTGGAATATACCTAAAGTTCAGTGAACACGGTTGTTGCACATGTGCAGTTTCTTGGACTTTGTCCCACCGTGGCTTCCTCACCTTCACAGAGGCTTATCCCGCAAAGAATGGTTTGCACTTGGTCTCTAGCAACACTGAAGTACGATAGACCCTGGGTCCACAGACAACTGTGACTCAATTAGTATCTCTGAGTTCCAGGTCAAATCTTCAACCGTCATATTCTCTGTGCTGAGATCATAACTTTCTAGTAAGTGCTCTCCAAAATCTAATTTGATCTGGATTCCAGGAACTCCTTGCTTTTGGCTATAGTGCATTAAAATTGAGAATATGTTCTGGAAATTTGCATTGGCCTTATGCTTATAAATATTGGTGCCACCTTGTGACCAGAGACATAAAAAGATAAAACGTTGGAACTGGTTTTCTAGTCACCTTTAAACTTTATTCTAACGCTATGTTTATTAGTCGTCAGTATTACAGTGACCTTTAGTTACAGGTATCAATTACTAGGAAATAACTGAAGCAGTGGAAATTCATATATGTTCTTTTGTACCTTTTAATTATATAGACATGGTTGGCAAGAGACTGTCCTGCTCTCCGAATTATATCTGTGGAGTATGACACCAGCCTGAGCGACTGGAGAACGAGGTGCCCGATGGAAAGGTAACAGAGGAAGCTGTGGGCTGGGAGGAAGGGCCAGGGTCCAGGCCACAAGTGGACCCTCTGGGGTGGGGAGAGGGGCTTTAGCTTTTGATGCCACAGACAGAATTTTATTATGAAAACCCTAGCCTTTTTTCTCTTCCTTCTAGAAGGAGTTAGTAATATATAAACAATGAAATAGTATAAGGCTTAGATACAGCGTCAATGTTGGATTCCTAAAGTGGTTCATTTGTAACTATTCTCATAGTAAGGACCAGTGGATTCTATAGCAAAGTCTCCTTTACTCTCAGAAGTAAACGTGAAGCTTTTTCCTTTCGTGTTCACAAGTATATTGACTAAAGGAAGCAAAGAAAAAGATGCTGAGCACTGTAGGCTCCCGGTGTCACTTGTAGGTCACATGTGCTGACTGTATATACATGAAGGAGCCCTGGACCTCTTGGCTCCAGGACCAAGACTGTAGCTGATTCTACCTCTGACCCACTGTGTGATCAACAAGCCATCTAACTTGTCTGGGAGTCTTGGTCTGCAAATTGAGAGAGTTGGTCGGAATCACTGTTACCAAACTGATTGTCACTGGTGAACGGCTCCCACTTAGGTGCCAGAGAAGTGTTCTGAGGGCCAGGGGGCAAGAGCTCAAGGGTCCTTCCCCATTTCACCTGGAGGAACTCTGACAAACCTTTATTGCAAGGAAAGGATTCTATATCTATAGTTTATTTTTATTTAAAAAAAAATTTTTTTTAATATTTTTTATTTATTCTTGAGGCAGAGAGAGACAGAGCATGAGTGGGTTAGGGGCAGAGAGAGAGGGAGACACAGAATCCGAAGCAGGCTCCAGGCTCTGAGCTGTCAGCACAGAGCCCAACCCAGGCCTTGAACTCAGGGACCGTGAGATCATCACCTGAGCTGAAGTCGGACACTCAACCGACTGAGCCACCCAGGCACCCCTAGATAAACAGTTTAAAACTACCAGACTACATAGTTTTGAAGTTCCCTTTTTGCTTGAAAATTACTTTGAATTTTCTGATTCTGATAGCTTTCTGGTATTTCTAAATAACCAAAATGACGAAAGCTTAATGTTTGCAGCATAAATACAACCAGCAATGGCAGGTGACCACATAGGTGAACTCACAAGAGACAACATGGTGTTATTTTCAGGCCACATAATGAGAAAGGACACACATCCTAAGTGGTGGGAGCAGTTGGTGCGAGACCCGAGCTTGACTTGTAAAAATTGCCCCACGCATATTAGATGCTCAACCCCTGCTTGTTGAGTAAACAAGTGGCCTGTTCTGGGCCTAGATATTCCCAGTTATGCCAGTGTGACTAAGAAATGGGGAATGAGCAGTTGTAGAAATCAAGCAGAGAGAATAGGGGTATTCCTGACCCCAAAATGTAGTGTATGGTATTGGCCCAAAAAAGTTCTTGTCTTAAAAAATTGGAGAATGAAATTTGTGGCGGGGAGGCAGTAGCCCCAGGTTATTCCTGCTGGTTTCTTTTCGTTCAGGAAGTCCATTGCATTCAGGAGCGACGAGCTTCTGAGGAAGCTCAGAGCTGCTGGTGTTGGGGACAGGCCGGTCATTTGGGTGTCACACAGCATGGGAGGTAAGTACGTTTCATCGCTGTGAAGCCAGCGCTGTGAGGCTTTTGGAGCTGAGTCACCCCAGCTGTTTCACTTAACACTGGCCCTTTCCCCCCAAATTAACGTTTTTGGCCGTGGCTAAGTTTTTAAATTACTCTCCTCTCCTTCCCTGCTATTTGTTTTTCCAAAAGGGGACCACAAGGAACAGGAGTTTGACAACATCATGATTTCATGTAGTGAGAATCAGTAAACAGCAGAAGCAGTCTATGGCTTATATAAGCCTGACTATAAATATCCCTCAGCATTCCTGGCTGGTCCTTGTGCTCCCCGCTTCCCTGCTCCCCCGACCACTGCGGAGCCCACAGCCCTGCTGAAGGGGAGGTGTGATGGCATCTGGGACCTGGTGTAGGCTTGCTAAGCAACATCCCCTGCCCCTCCCAGCCCACTCCCCACCCCCTTTCTCTGCGAGTTTTCACCAGCTGCCCTGCAATGGGCCTTGTTGCAGCCTCTGACCTCGTTTATCTGACGAAACGCTCAGGATTGCAGACTCAGAGTTGGGCTTTTTCTGAGAGAAAGGAAGATGTAGCCGTTTGTGTCCGCAGAGGTCTACTGTCACCATCTAAGTGACCTTTGTGTTGCATCATCAGCTTCAAGCCCAGGGTAGGAGGACAGAAGAGATGGTGCCTTCCTGGGTGCATTTGCCTACGGAAGGTTTGTTTTCCTTGGGGGTTAAGCTTTAGGGGACTCTCTTTTGAATATTAGTACTGTCCTCATTGTGTGGCCATTAGTGGGTCACTGTGGGCAGGATGGGGAGACTAGTACTGCATATGTACTTCATTGATGGACACCCCAAATAGCAATGCCCGGCACTCCTTCTGTGGGACAGTGCATCCTGTGATAGAAGATCTGCATTTCAGGTGAGTTTGTAGAATCTTACCTGTTTGTAGGCTTGTGTTCTATACAGTTGGCCCTGGAATAGCATGAGGACTAGGGGCACTAACCCCTGCATAGTCAAAAATCTGCATATAACTTCTGACTCCCCCAAAACTTAGCTACTGATAGCGTACTGTTGACCAGATGCCTTACTGATAACGGTCAATAAATATGTCTTGTGTATGTATACCGTACTGTATTCTTACAATAAATAAGATCATGAGAAGATATATTAACAGTACTGTACGAAATCCATTATGAGTGGACCTGTACGTTCAAACCATGCTGTTAAAGGGACATCTGTATTCTACATTATCAAGTGCTAATATTTTAAAGCCCTGTCTGTTGGACTATAGAGAATTGTTTAAACTTTTAAAAGAAACATCTTTTTTTGTGTATATGTTCCCTACCACCACCCCCCTGCCCCGCTTTTTTTTTTTTTTTTTTTTTTTTTTAATAATGGAAGGAAGAAAAACAGCTCATGCATTCTTTTTCTTTGTACAACTAGGTCTTCTTGTCAAAAAGATGCTGTTGGAAGCCTCTAAGAAGCCAGAAATGAGTACTGTTATAAACAATACCAGAGGAATAATTTTTTATAGCGTCCCTCATCATGGATCCCATCTGGCTGAATACTCTGTTAATATTCGCTATCTTCTCTTTCCCTCCTTGGAAGTCAAAGAACTCAGCAAGGGTAATATTTACCTTCTGTCATGAAGGGAATTGGGATTGTATTATAATATTAGTTATACAGGACAAGGAGGAAGAAAGTGTCTAACTTGGCTATATTATCCCATTTTATTATTTGCACTTGGTCTTAGCCAAAAGGCCAAGAAGTGATCCCATTTTATTATTTGTATACAAATCATGTTTAGACTGTCATAGAAAATTTTTAGTTTAGGCTTGATTTTTCTTTGATACTTTCCCTTAAGCCATTATTTGCTCAAATATGACAATTTTAATACTATCTTAAATATTTAAAATTTTAAGTATTACTCCAAATTACCAACGAACTGCTTTTTTCCATGAGTTCAGAAGGTCAACTTATTAAAACGTAAACAAACTTAAGATTTTCAGGATAGTAATTATAATGTACTATCTTTATTTTGATTGATAAGCATTTTCTCCTTTTCTGGAACACCTATTGATCACTTTGGAGCCCCTGGCTGAGCCTTAATATATCACTTGTCTTTTTGTTCAGATTTGCTCTCCTGCTTTATGGAGAGTTACTTCATCTTCTAAACCTTCTATTGAACTTTATTTTTGGAAGTTGTTTTATTTTCCACAAACTCTTTCTTGTTCTGACTCTTTTGAAATCATTTTAACGATACTAATCAGAGGTTTTTCTTAAAGTTCTTTTCTGTTTCTTCACTGAGTTCTGTGTCTTCTGTGCCCAGGTTTTTTTTTCCCCCCTTTCTTTTCTTTTTGTTCACCAGGTCTGTCTCTTTTAGGTTGTAGGGTATCTTCTAGGATATGGTCTGTCCTGGTTGCCTTTTCCTAGTTGAGGTTGGGGGACAGGCACTCTGTGATTAGAGACAGGCTCTGTTGATGGGAGGTTGGGCTTTAGGGTGAAGGTGCCAGCCAGCACACTGAGGGACCCCTCAGTCCCACATTCCACATTGCCCTACATACTTCCAGTCAGCCAGTAACATGTGGAACCTCTCCCTCTGCCTGCTGGCCTCTGTCAGTTTTGGGGTGGCTTTAGCTCTTTAGTCTCATCTTAACGGCTTCTTGGGAAGGAGAAAAAAGCCACGAACTTTCATCAGGACCCTAATTTTCTCTTTAGTACATTTTATTATGAATTGGGTAAACAATTTGTCACAGTCTTGTTTTCTGTAATTTTACAGATTCTCCTGCACTTAAAACACTACAGGATGACTTTCTGGAGTTTGCTAAAGACAAAAACTTCCAGGTGCTGAATTTCGTGGAAACACTGCCAACTTACATTGGTAGCATGATTAAACTGCATGTGGTACCTGTGGAATCAGCAGGTATTCACTCTTGCGAAATTTGTTCCCTATGAGATGCCTAGTTGGTGGTACCTATATTTAATCGGAAGCAACCCGTTTTTATGTTCAGCTTCTCAGCTAAGGAGACAGTTTTAAGAAGATCTAGATTCTATGATTATTTTCAGCTATAGATTAAAATTTCTCTGCCAACATACAACCTTGGCATTACTCCTCTCCATCCCTGCATTTAACTGACTAGCTGGCCAGGGTTCATTGGCTGCTTCTAAGCCATAACCAGTGAGCTCTGTCGCATGAAAGTAAGAATACAGAGCCCTTCTGTCCGAACCAAAGGAGCATTTCATTTAACAGACTGATGATTGATTTGTTAAAGGTTTCTACATGCAGCTAAAAATGTGGAAGCTTTAGTAAATGGAGGATTGTATTTTTTTTTTTTTCCGTTGGAATCTTAGATGGGGAATATTTAAACACCAGTTTGTTTGTTTTTTTTATAATACTGGAAATAACCAATACCTGTTACTGTGATGTATTATAACGTATCACAGGCTCTTTGAGGGTAGGGCCCAAATCTTAATTCTCTTTATAGCCTCCGATATTACTCTGTATGTAGTATATAACCCACACATTTCCCTTCTTGAACCGCTTTTCCCTCACCTGGTCAACTGGATCACCTCTGATACAGGGCTGGGTGCTATCTGGTGGTATTTGGCCATACTGAGGGCTCTCAGGGACAGTGTGGATCTGGGGTGCCTGGCAGATGGTTCTTCAGCCTGTATAACAAGTTTTGTCCTAAGTCCATTATGTATTATCTAAATAAAATGAAAGGCTTAATACTCTTTAGTGGAGCCTAAAGAGACTTTACCGCAAAGTAATACCCCATAGGGTGAGGAGTTCATGGGTTGAAGAACTTAAAAAAAGGACTTTGGAACTAGGACCTCTTGTCACTTCCAGCTAGGTGGACTTTGTTAGGCTGAAACATCAGAAACTCTATTAGATCTCTCAAGCACTAAATCATCTTACCCTGGTAGAGTGAAAGATGGATCCCATGTGAGACGTTCCCATTCTTGTCAGGATAAGGGAGCTCGTTATGAAGTATAACAACATAAACTCTAGAAAAAGAGGTGGTTAAAAGAACCGTGGAATAATTTGTAATAACATGCAAATATGTAAAGGTTTTGAGGATGATACTACTCAGGTTCTGTTCACTGTTAGCAAGTAGGCCAGAACACATATATTCTACAAAGAGTTTATGAAAAGCATAAAATTATACCTGAGAATCCATTCTCATGTGATTAGTCACATGTAGTTTAGCAATGGTCACACTTCCGGTTCCTTTATCTTTTTAGAGTCCATTAGCACCACCAAATCACATTTGGAACCACCCAACTGTCCTCGTGCGGTATTGACAGGGGAAGCCTGTATTTTTACTTAGATTTTGACATTTTTGTTTTCTTCAGATTTAGGCATTGGAGATCTAATTCCTGTGGATGTTGACCATTTGAACATTTGTAAGCCAAAGAAAAAAGATGCTTTTTTATACCAGCGTACCTTACAATTCATCTGTGAAACTTTAGCCAAAGATCTTGAAGACTGACTGTTATCTTCTTCCATTTTGCAAGAAGTTTGGTGTTCTCTTTCTCTTTTAAAGCTCTAAGCAATCATGCAAACATATTCCCTGTGGCATCACTGTGGTCTGAAGCATGTTGCAGGCAACAGCCTATTCTCATTTCATGCACTGAAAAGCACAAACCTAAAGTGGCAATCAGAGAATGAAGGGCTAGACTGGATTCTTTTGATTTAAAAGAAATTCCATGTGCACTAGCTTATGTTTTGCAGCGTTGGCCCTGGTGCAGGGACCAAGCTGCTACGGACAGAGACTGCCTTTTGTCATCTGTGACTGTCTCCAGCTCATACCAGGAGGAACACTGATGGTTTCTCAAGGGAGAGCAATCATCACCTTCCATAAAAATGCCATTTGGAGAGTACCTAGACTAGAGAGGAAACTGAACTATGGAAGATAATATATAGAATATAAATATTTTTTGTTCTGGGTTTCCATGTGCTGTAAATTTAAAAATATATATCCGTGTAAACCTTTGTCTAACATTAACTGTCAGACTTGTCATCCATGGGCAGTTCCTTATAAGTTTTTATTTTCATATTGCTGAGAATAATTCTCTTTTTAAAAGAATTGTAGCCTCTAGTAATTCTTTCCAGATTGCAGCTACCTATACTTGTAATTTTTCCCAGATAAGGATAAAGTAGCTAATCCATTATATATATATATATATCAGCAGTACTTAGTATGAAGATTCTCTGATTCTCTTTAGCTAAGTAACATAGACCTTTCTTTCATGCTCATTTGAAAGTTGCATCAATTGACCTTGAGCATGTAAGAAATATGAAATCACGTTAATGACTTTTTAGTTTTAAATAACAGCATTAAGATAGAAATCGCGTAATACTGATCCTTTTAAATATACAGTTGATTTTTAGTGTATATACAGAGTTGTACGACCCTCCCCACTATGTAATTTCAGAACATTGCATCATCCCCCAAATTAACTCTATACCCATTAGCAATCACGACTCACCTCCTTTCCCTTCAGCTCCTGCCAAACACTAATCTACTCCCTCTCTCTATGGATTTGCGTATTATGGACATTTCATATAAATGGAACCCTACAATGTGTGGCCTCTGTGTCTGCCTTCTTTTAGCATAATGTTTTCAAGGTTCATGTATGATGTAGCATGTATCAGTACTTCATTCCTCTTTATGGTCAAATAATGTTCAATTGTGTGGAGATATACATTTGTTTATGCATTCATTGGCTGATGATTATTTAGGTTCTTTTCACTTTTTGGCTATTATGAATAATGCTGCTGTAAACATGTACAAGTTTTTATGTGGACATATGTTTTCCATTCTCTTGGATATAAGGAGTGGAATTGCTGGGTCCTTTTAAACCTATCTTTAGCACTTTGAAGATGGTAGACATTTGTAGAATGGGATAACCAAAGCTAAAACTATAAAGTACAGCATCTGAAGGTAAACTCTCAACATGTAATTATGAACCAACCTAACAAGTGACTTAACCACTTGTTTTATTATGTAGATACAGTGAATGTAAGGATTAGCTAGCAATGGTAAGCTGACAATAAATACTAGCTAAGGGAGATCGATTTGCAGCTCTTAAAAGCTGCAGCCTGAGGCTCAGACTTCTAATTCAGCACACCTCTAGAGGCTGACTGTGATCCTCCATGGAGACTGGGGAGGCAGATGGGAACCATATCTGCATTCTCCCTCTGGCCCATTTTAAGTCCCTGGTGTTTCCCTGGGAGAACCTTGCAAGCCAGTGCCCTGGCTTTTGGGGCTGCTACCCAGAGAATGCACCCCTCAATTGCTTGGCTCTGGTGGCCAGCAGGGCTTGTGTTTGCGGGTCCCTCGGGACTACAACAAACACAGAAACCAGTCAGGGCTCAGCACAGGCAGAGACCCCCATCTTGCAGTCTTCCCCTAGAAAAAGTCTATTTACATACTTTAAAAGCCCAGCTTCCAGTCAGCCTACGTCTAGGTACTGATAGATCCTCCCCTTTGTAACATTGACAGGTTTTGGCAGATTCCCAACTAGTAGCAGATATTAAGAACAAAGAAGGTGGTTTGGACAGTCTCAAAGGTTTGAGAGATAATCAAGAACTCAGACTGAATGGCAAGTTTTGTCTAAACAAGACCACTCTGTCAAGACTGGGAGAAGTGGCTCTTTGATCTAATGTACAGAAACCAACAGAGTGTTGAGGAAAATGAATAAACATGAATATAGAAGATAAAACTTGAGAAATAGATCTTAATAAGATGGAGATAAGTAATTGACCTGAAAGAGTTCAAAATAACGATTTTCATGAAAGACAGAAAATGTAATCAAGTAGCAAACAAATCACAGAGCTGGAAAATACAGTAAGAAACTGACATTCAATAGAGTGTTTCAATGACAGACTAGACTGTCATATAAATCTCACTCGTAAGGGTAAATATGTAATTCAGAATACCCTAATGTTATAATAGTGATGGGTAAATCACTTGTAAATCTAGTATGAAGGTTAAAAGACAAAAGAACTAAACTATAATTTGTTAATGGATAGACAACATAAAAATATGTAATTTGTAACACCAAAAAAATAAAATGGGAGGAGTAAAAACAGAGCTTCAGTAGGCATTTGAACTTGTTAGTTTAAATAAACTTATAAACATGTTTTATGTAAGCCTCATGGTAACCTCAATGCAAAAACATAGTAAATACACAAAAGAGAAAGCAAAAGGAAAACAATTAGATCAGACATGGACTTACTATTGCTATCTTATTAACAATTACTTTAAATATAAATTGATTTCTCCAAAAGACAGAGTCGTTGAATGGATTGGAAAAAAACAAAACTATATGCTGCTTATAAGACACTCACCTCAGCTTTAAGGATACACACACACTGAAAGTGAGGAGATGGAAAGAGACATCCCATGCAAATGAAAACCAGAAAGCCAGGGTAGCTGTATTTATAGCAGACAAAATAAACTTAAAGCTAAAGATTGTAATAAGGGGAAAATGTCATTATATAATGATAAAAGGGCTAATCCAACAGAGAATATAACATTTGTAAATATTTACAACATAGCACCTAAATATATGAAACAAATATTAGCACACCTGAAGAGTAAAATGCACTGCAATATAATAGTAGCAGGGACTTTAATACCCTGCTTTTCAACAACATATATATCATCCAGAGAATCAACATTGGACTTAAATGACATGTTAGACATGTAAGATGGACTTAACAGATATTTACAGAACATTCCATCCAACGGGTAGCAGAATACACATTGTTCTCAAGTACACACAGAACATTCTCCAGATTAGGTCATACATTAGGCCACAAAACAACTCAATAAATTTAAGACTGAAATCTTACCAAGTACCTTTACTGACCACAATGGTGTGAAACTAGAAATCAATGAAAAGAAGAAAACTGGAAAATTCACAAATATGTAGAGATTAAACAACATGCAACAGAATAAGCAGTGGGTCAAAGAAGAAACCAAAGAAAAAATACCTTGAGATAAAATGGAAATACAACATACCAAAACTTGGATGTAGCAAAAGCAGTTCTAGGAGGGAAATTTACAACAACAAATGCCTACATTAAAAAAGGTTTCAAACAACCACCTTTGTATCTTTTTTTTCTTTTTTTTTAATGTTTATTTTTGGGAGATACAGACAGCATGAGCGGGAGAGGGCAGAGAGAGAGGGACACCCAGAATATGAAGAAGACTCCAGGCTCTGAGCTATCAACACAGAGCCCAACGTGGGGCTTGAACTCACGAGCCGTGAGATCATGACTTGAACCGAAGTCTGATGCCCAACTGACTGAGCCACCCAGGCATCCCCTGACCTTTATATCTAGAAAAAAACAAACTATGCCCACAGTTAGTAGTAGGAAAGAAAGATCAGAATGGAAATAAATGAAATAAATTCTTAAAAGAGCAATGAAATTCTTAATAGCTGGCTTTTGAAAAGATAACATAGATAAACCTTTAGCTACTCATAACAAAAGGGAGAGAGGAGCTATATAAAATTAGAAATGAAAGAGGAGGTCCTTCCGCTGGGGGAGCCATTGAAAAGCAGCAGTCATGGCTCTGTGCTACCCTATGGCCATGGACTCAGCAAGGTGTACAAGGTGAACCTGAGCACAGCCACTGCTGCAGGCACCTCACCAAGCACACCAAGTTCATGTGGAAGATCCAAGAGGTGTGCGGCATTGCCACATAGGAGTGGCATGCTGTGGAACTGCTCAAGGTCTCCAAAGACAAGTGCGCCCTCAAGTTCATCAAGAAAAGGGTGGGGACATATATCTATGCCAAGAGGAGGAGAAAGGAGCTGAGCAACATCCTGGCAGCATGAGGAAAGTGGCAGCCAAGAACTGAATTCCTCCCCTTTAATAAAGCCTTTTTGGAACTTAAACACACACACACACACACACAGACGTTACAACACCACACAAATACTGAGAATCGTAAGATACTAATAGGAAGAATTATTAGCCAATAAAGTAGACAACCTGGAAGAAATGGATAAAATCCCAGACATACAATGTACCAAGACTGAATTGTGAAGAAATAGAAAATCTGCATCGAATCAGAAAATCCAAGTACTAGTAAGGAGATTGAATCAGTAGTCAAGATCCAACACAAGTCCTGGACCAGATCATTTCACTGGTGAATTCTACCAAATACTTAAAGAGGGATTAATACCAATCCTTCTCAAACTCTTCCAAAAAGTACAAGAGGGGGGACTACTTCCAAACTTATTTTATGAGACCAGAGAAACAAAAACCTGAGAAGGACACAACATCCCTGATGAAATAGATGCAAAAATGGTCACAAAAAAAAATAGCCAACTGAATTCAACAGTCAATTAGAAAGATCATGCATGCACCATGATCAAGTGGGATTTATTCCAGGGATTTGAGATGGTTCAACATCTGCAAATCAATGTGATACACACCACATTAACAAAATGAAGGAAGAAAAAACATTCGCCAAAATTCAACATTCATTCATGATATAAAACTCTCAACAAAGTGGGTAGAGAGGAAATGTATTTCAACTTAATATGACAAGCACACAGCTAATATGAAAAGGTGAAAAGTTGAAAGCATTTCCTCTAAGATCAGGAACAAGAATACCCATACTCTCACTCTCACCACTTTTTTTTTTTTTTTTTTTTTTTTTTTTTGGCCATCTTTTATTCAGCATAGTATTGGATATCCTTACCAGAGCAATTAGGCAAGAAAAAGAAGTCATCCAAATTGTAAATGAAGAAGTAAAACTTCCTATTTGCAGATGACATTTTATTTAGAAAACTCTAAGGACTCCACCAAAAAAACTTTTAGAATAAATGAATTCAGTAAAGGTGCAGGATACAAAATCAATATACAAAAATCAGTTATATTTCTATACACTAATAACAAACTATTAGAAATTAATTTACAATTACATCAAAAGGAATAACATACCTATGACTAAATTTAAATGAGGAGGTGGAAGATCTATACACTAAAAACTATAAGACATTGATGAGAGAAATAGACACAAATAAATGGAAAGATATTCCATGCTTATGGGCTGAAAGACTTAGAATTGTTAAAATGTCCATATTACCCAAAGCAATCTACAAATTCAATGCAGTCCCTATCAAAATTCAAATGGCATTTTTCTCAGAAACAGAAAAAAAGACAACAGATCAGAATAGAGAGCCCAGAAATAAACCCATGCATATATGGTCAATTTATGGGAAAGGAGCCAGAATATATTGATGGGAAAGGTAGTCTCTTCAATGGATGGTGTTGGGCAAAGTGGACAGCCACATGCAAAAGAATGGAAGTGAACCACTGTCTATACCATACACAAAAATCAACTCAAAATAGATTAAAGACTTGAATGTAAGACCTTCAACCATAAAACTCCTAGAAGGAAACAGAGCTGATAAGCATCTTAACATTGGTCTTGACAATGATTTTTTGGATTTGATACCAAAAACAAAGGGAACAGAAGCAAAATTAACAGTTGGAACATTATCAAACTAAAAAACCTCTTTCTGCACAGCAAAGGCAGCCTACTTAATGGGATAAAATATTTGCAAATCACATATCTGATGAGGGATTAATATTCTAAAAAATATAAAGAATGCATACAACTTAAGAGACAAACTCATGAGACCAACATACAACTTAATAGTAAATATCAAACAATTTGATTTCAAAATGGGCATTTTTTCCAAGGAAGACATAGAAATGGCTAACAGGTATATGAAAATGTGCTCAACATTACTAATAATCATCAGTTCAGATCAAATTCAAATCAAAACTACAATGACATATCCTTTCATGTCTATTAGAATGGTTATCATCGAGAGAGAAGAGGTAACAAGTGTTGGCAAGGATGTGGAGGAGAGGGAACACTTGTGCACTGTTGGTGGGAATGTAAATTGGTATGGCCACTATATAAGACAGTATGGAAGGTTCCTTTAAAAACTAAACTCTACCATATGATCCAGCACTCTTATTTCTGTATAAATATCTAAAGAAACGAAAACAGGATATTGAGATATGTGCACTCCCAAGTTCATTACAGCATTATTCACAATAGCCAAGATAAGGAGACAACCTAAGTGTCTACTAACAGATGAATGGATAAAGAAGATTTGGTATATACATACAATAGAATATTATTCAGCCATGAGAAAAGAAGAAATCGTGCCATTTCTGATTACGTGATGGACTCTCAGGGCATTATAGCTAAGTAAGCCAGACAGAGAAAGACAAATAGTGTATGGTATCACTTATATGTGGAATCTTAAAAAAAAGGGGGGGGGGGTCAAACCCATATAAACAGTAGAAAAATGGTTTGCCAGGGGCTAGAGGTTGGAAGAAATAGGCAGAGATTGGTAAAAGGGTACAAACTTCCAGCTATAAGATGAATAAGGTCTGAAGATCTAATGTAAAACATAGGTACTATTCAAATTTGCTAAGAGTAAAACTTCAGTGTTCTTACACACACACACACACACACACACACACACACACACACGACATGTGAGGTGATGGATGTGTTAATTAACTAAATGTGTTGATGTGTTAACTAGACAGGGGAAATCCTTTCACAATATGTATTTGTATCAAATCACCACAAGTATACTTTAAATATCTTAATTTTATATGTCAATTATGCCTCAATAAAGGTGAAATTAATTTTTTCATTAAAAGAATTTTAAAATATCAAAAGCCTTAAGAATTGCATATCCTGTTTATCTTCAATCAAGTCCACTTCTTCTGTTTCTATTTCAGATAGTTCATTATATTCCTTCAAGCAGAACTCTTCAATTGTTTGACTCCTTTTTCCCATATATGATTAATTACCAAATGCTGTCTTATTTGCTTAAAATGTACCAGAATCCTTTTCCATTTCTACTGCCAGTCTCCAGTTCAGGTTTCACATTTGGCCTGAACTATAATAACCTCTTAGCTGGCTTCTCATTATTATAATAAAAGAGAAGTGTAATTCAGTGAACACTTACTGAGTACCTATGTACCAAGTGTTGCTTTATGTAAGAATATGAAGTAGATTCAGTCCAATCCCTGTCAAAATTCCAACGGCATATTTCACAGAACTAGAAGAAAAATTCTAAAATTTGCAGGAACACAAAAGCCAGAGCAATCTTGAGAAAGAACAAAGCTGGAGTTATGACACTCCCTATTTTCAAACTGTATTACAAATCCACAGTACTCAAAACAGTATGGTACTGGCACAAAAACACACAAACAGATCAATGGAACAGAATTGAAAGCCCGGAAATAAACCCACACATACATGGACAGTTAATTTATGACAAAGGAGCCAAGAACATACAATGGAGAAAGGATAGTCTCTTCACTAGATGAGTTTTGGAAAACTGGTCAGCAACATGCAAAAGAATGAAACTAGACTCTTATCTTAGACCATAATACAAATATTAACTAAAAATGGATTAAGAATGTGGATATAAGACCTGAAAGCATAGAATTCCTAGAAGGCAGGTGGTAAGCTCTGTGGCATTTGTCTTAGGAATGCTTTTGTGGGCCAGACTCCAAAATCAAAGGAAACAGAAGCAAAAACAAATAAATGGGACCACATCAAACTAAAGTGCTCCTGCACAGTGAAGGAAATCATCATCAAAATGAACAGGCAACCTACTGAATGGCAGATGATAATTGCAGTCATACATCTTATAGAGGTTCATATCTAAAATATATAAAGAACTCCTACAACTCGACAACAAAACAAACCAATTAAAAAATGGGCAGAGGATCTGAATAGACATTTTCCCAAAGAGAACATACAGATGGGCAACAGGCACATGAAAAAAATGTTCAATATAGCTAATTATTAGGGAAATGCAAACTGAAATCACAGATTATCACCTCACACCTGTAAGAAAGGCTACTGTTAAAAAGAAATAACAGGTGCTGGAGAGAATGTGGAGAAAAAGGGACACTTGTACACTATTGGTAGGATTGTAGATTGGCACAGCCACTATGGAAAACAGTATGGAGATTCCTCAAAAAAATTAAGAATTGAACTAACATATGATCCAGGTGGGGTGCCTGGGTGGCTCACTCTGTTAAGTGTTGGACTTTGGCTCAGGTCATGATCTCATGGCTTGTGAGTTCAAACCCCACACTGGTCTCTGTGCTGATAGCTCAGAGTCTGGAGCCTGCTTCGGATTCTCTCAGTCTCTGCCCCTCCCCGGCTCATGCATACACACTTTATCTCTCTCTCAAATATAAATAGACATTAAACTTTTAAAAAAATACTAATTTTAACATATGATCCAGCTGTTCCACTACTGCGTATTTATCTGAAAAATGAGACAACTCTAATTCAAAAAGATATATGCACCCCTATGTTCATTGCAGCATTACTTACAATAGCCAATGTATGGGAAGCAACCAATATTCATTGACAGATGAATAGATAAAGACGTACACATACACATGTTGGAATACTACTCGGCCATAAAAAGAACGAAATCTTATTGGCAACACAGGTGGACCTAGAGCATATTATACTACATGAAATAAGTCAGAAGAAGAAAAATACCTTTTGATTTTACTCATACGTGAAATTAAAACAAAACAAACTCAGATACAGGGAATAGTTGGCAGTCTCCAGAGGGGAGGTGTGTTGAGGGGTGGGTGGATGAAAGGGGTTGACGGTAGGGTGATGTATGGTAACTAGACTTCTGGGTGTATCACTTTTGGGTGTGTTTTATATATACACAATAGCTTTATTAGCCATACTAGGAAAAAATCATAAAACTGGTACAAAGTGTGAACACTATTGAGAGTGAAAGTTAAACCCAGTTTTTATCTTTATTTTAGAGAGAGAGAGAGAGCGAGAGAGAGAGCGTGAGAGTGCAAGGAGAGGGGCAGAAGGGGAGAGAGAGAATCTTAAGCAGGCTCCATGCTCAGCACTCAGTACAGAGCTTGATGTAGGGCTTGATCCCACAATGTTGGGATCATGGCCTGAGCCAAAATCAAGAATCACTCAACTGACTGAGCCACCAGGCGACCCTCCAGTTTTGATTTTAAAATCTATGCATGTTTGTTTCAATATCTTCATGAAACATTTCACATCATTAATTTTATAAACTGACAAAGTCACACGAGCAAATAGTCTAGGACTTTGAAGCTGATCTTACAATTTAGAATTTTTCTCCTCAATACCTAATTAAAAGGAGAAAAAATAGGAAAAAAGAGGAAAAGTAGGAAAAATAATTCAGCAGCAAATGATAAATGAAAGGACTAAAAGCTCATGCCATTAACTTTGAAAACTGGTGGTTAAGAAAAATAAGTAATATTAGGGAAGGTTAATCAAAACAATCTTGAGAATTTTGATGATAGTTCTGTATTTTGTGGAAAAAGAGGGGGGAACATAGTGCTGAGCAAAGTTAAGGAAAAAGCCTTGAGGTTGGAAACCTCATCTATCATTGAAAATGTTAAAATACTCAAAAATTGAAACAGCAAGGCTTTGTTTTCTAAAGCCCTCATGAAATAAGATGTTATCACTCTAAGTGAAGTGGACCCTAGCATAGTTACAAACCTCCAAAAGATTCACAAAAGGCCAGATCTTCTAACAAAGACAGCATAGGACTCACCGCAGCTATGCTGGAGGGGCAAATTTGCCCCTTCCTACCTTCAGATAAAGGAAGAGAGAATGAGTGGTAATGTCAAACATGAATGGCCAAAAAGGAGCCTCAGATAAGGAGGGAGAGTTATCAGGACAGTTCATCCTCCATTTAGGTCACATGGATCTAGATGAAGTTTATTACGCAAAAGCAAGATGAAAAGAAATTACATGACACAAACAATAAAGCAAAAAACAAACAAAAACCACTCAAGTATATATAGATGTCTGAAGGTTCAGTTCTAAAAGGAAACATAGTCCCTGAATAACAGCAAAAAGTGACATATAGGGAAAAAGGCAGAGAGAGAGGAACAAAATGAAAACCAAATCAGCACAATTATAGAATAAAATAGAGACCATGTAAAAAAAATACAGACAAGGATGAAAATCCTCTTAACACAGTGATGGCTCCATGGATGCAGAACCACAGTAAATACAGAAAGAAGATAAAATAATTAGAAGGTAATAGATTAAAAGTTGTTCAGTTATAAAGGCAAAAGACTTACATTGCCAACATAAACTCAAGGCAATAGGGACCCATGTGCCTCTTCTGACAAATTTGCTTATTGACTAAATCCAGGCTTACAGAGAAACAAAGGATGAAAATACAGCACTTTATTTATTAAAAAAATTTTTTTAATGTTTATTTTTGAGACAGAGAGAGAGAGGGCGACAGAGCATGAGTGGGAGAGGGGCAGAGAGAGAGGGAGACACAGAGTCCTAAGCAGGCTCCAGGCTCTGAGCTGTCAGCACAGAGCCCAACGCAGGGCTTGAACTCACGAACCATGAGATCATGACCTGAGCTGTTGGATGCTTAACCAACTGAGCCACCCAGGCACCGCCAAAATACTGCATTTTAGGATGCAAACAAAAATCCTAAAAATAAGCAAAAAACTTGTGTTAGAAAACAGTAACTTTGGAAAGCAAGAATTGTGTACTCTGCTAAATTGCCCTTGAAATGGCTACAAAAGCAACGGAACAATGTGCTGAAGCCTAAGGAACTCAGAGAATATTGTTAATCAGCTCTTGTAGTTTGATCCTCTTAGGTTCACTTCTGGTGAATTGAGTTTATTATGTTACTGTACCTTACAAACAGATAATTTTCTAGGATAATAACATTAATAATTATTTCTTGGGTCAATTTGGGGTGAATTTTTAGCTTTTCATATTTTTCTAGAATAAGTTTTTATGAGTTGTTAATTTGATACACATTTTATTCTAAAAAGGAGGCTCTGTAGAAGTCAAAAATTCAAATCATGGCCACTGTGATTAGTCAAGTTATTGCAACATACATAAGCTAGAGTATATCTTAGAAGAACAAAGATAAGTTGAAATACCAGTGGAAAAGGAATCTTAAAAATTAACTATAAACTTCTGCTTTTAGTAATAGCAGGCTAGATAATTTGGAACTAACTCCCAGTGAGGACAAACAATAAATCTGGATGAAATGTTTTTCAACTGATCAAAGTGCTAACACAAAAACTATTGACAAAACAGAGGATAAGGCAAGAAACCGGAGAGGAAACCAGCAGTTGGAACTACTTTTGCTTGAGGCAAGGATGCCACTGACACGTCCGGTTGCCCCTCTGCTCAGGTATTTACAAAAAATGTCCCCTGTGATAAGTTTTAAAAGGTCCTTCTTCCTCCAGCACATGGCTTGTGACATAGAACAGGGGTTATATTTCTGATCCCACTTACCCTCCTTAGCTGGGCATCTTTGTGCAAGGCCCCACTTTGAGGTCATTTGCAGAGCCAAAAGAAACAACAGAGATTGAGCTGTGATTTTTGGCGAATTTCCACGGTGAAGGGGACAGAAGTCAAAGGACAGGGTTGGCCAAGGGATCTGATAACTCCACACATTCATTAAGCTGGGACTGCAAAGGGCTATAGATATAAAATAAGGATGACCTGGAAGTAAACATCCTGTGTTCGTGACTCTTGAGTGGTCCAGGGAATCGCAAACTATAATTTGAATCAGAAGATCCCATACTGGTAGTGTCCCCAGACATCCGAGAAAGGAGGAAGATACATTCATACCAGCCCTTAAATTATTCCCACAAATACTTTTCCAAATGGCATAGTCAATAAACAAAGATAACTGGCATACAAGGAGATAACACAAATGGGAACAAATAGCAAAATCCCTCTCCTCAAAAAGTTCTGAGAACTATCAGATATAGATGATAAAAATACCTATGCTTATTATTATTTTTTCAAGCATACAAGGTTGAAATTTCTCTAGAAACAGGAAACAAGGGGTGCCTGAATGGCTCAGTCAGTTAAGCATCCAGCTCTTGATTTCAGCTCAGGTCATGATCTCACGGTTTGTGACATCCATCCCTGCTTGGGATTCTCTCTTTCCCTCTCTCTCTGCCCCTTCCCTACTTGCACACACACTCTCTCTCTCAAAATAAACTTAATTAAAAAAAAAAAGGAAACTATGTAGTTACTTAGATTTTACAAAGTACCAAAAATAGCTTCTAGAAAAGAAGGCTGAAATTACATTAGATACAACTAAAGAAAATTAGCGAGGGGTGCCTGGGTGGCTCAGTCAGTTAAGCGTCTGACTTCAGCTCAGGTCATGATCTCGCAGTCTGTGAGTTCGAGCCCCGCGTCGGGCTCTGGGCTGATGGCTCAGAGCCTGGAGCCTGCTTCTGATTCTGTGTCTCCCTCTCTCTCTGCCCCTCCCCCATTCATGCTCTGTCTCTGTCTCAAAAATAAATAAAAACGTTAAAAAAAATAAAATAAATAAAAAAAGAAAATTAGTGAACTGGAAGAGAGGTCAGAAAAATTATTCAGAGTTCAGCAGAGACAAAAAGATGGAAAATACAGAAGAGAGACTAAGGATATAAGCAAGTAAAAAGATAACAAATTCCATTATATATTTCATTAGGGTATCAGAAAGAAAGGAGAAAAAGAATGTCCCAGAGGTAGTATTTGAAGAGATAATAGTTGAAAAGTTTCCAGAACTGACACCAAACCACAGGCCAAAGAAGTTCAACACATCCAAAGGAGAGCAAATGCAAATAAAGCCACATCTGTACACAACATAGTGAAACTGCAGAAAAGCCAAGCCAAGAGCAAAAAAGTTTAAAGGAACAACACTTAAGATTGCTGCTGTTGAGAAGTCACCAGTCGATGGAAGCCAGAAGACATTGCAATGGGATCTCCAGTATGCTGAAGGAAAACTCTAGATTTATACTTTCAGTAAAAATGATAAGACATTAAAAATATTAAGATGAGATAGATATTTTATATAAATTAAAACAGTTTACCACCAACAGACTTTCAGTGATGGAAATGTGAAAAGATGCACTTCAGATAGAAGGTAAATAAATGATCTAGCCAGGGGTGCTGAGATTTAAGAAAAAATGTAGTGTGAAATAAGAGGCAACTATCTGGATAAATTAAATAAAAATGGATTGTACAAAACAAGAACAATGACGAGTGGGTATTAAAATATGTACTATTTAAAAATATATATACAGCAACTATATTTGGGATGGCATATATGGGGTTATAGTGTTCCAAGGTCACTGTCCAATTCAAGAGGAAGGTAGACTAAAAGTTAACATTAAACTTGGAGAATTTTATGGCACATGTTGTAATTTCTAAGATAACCAATAAAAATGTAACCAACAAAAATGGTACAATGACTTATAAATTAAGAGAAAAAGAGGAATGATAAAAATCCAAAAGAAGGCATTAAAGGAGGGGAAAAGAAACAAAGAACAGGTAGTACATAGAGAAAGTATAGACAACATGGTAAAATTTAACCCCAAATATAGCAATTATTACATTGAATGTAAATGGACTAAATATCCCAGTTAAAAGATAATCACATTCAATTATATGCCATTTATAATAGACCCATCTGAAGCCTGAGAGCACAGAGAGGTCCGAATTTTAAAAGATGGAAAAAGACAGGTCATGCAAATGCCAAAAGCAAGATGGTGTAGCTATAGCAGATAAAACACACTGTAGGGCAAGAATTATTAGAGAAAAAGAGGGTCATTTCATAATGAAAAAAGATAAATTCACTAGGAAAATAGTAAATTTTAATTGTATATATAAATGTGAATATATGGTCTAAAATTATATGATGCAAAAATGGAGAAAACCAAAGGAAGAAATAGACACCGTGGGAGATTTTATTATATGGTTCTCGGAAGTGATAGAACAAGCAGGCCAAAAAAAAGAGGGGGAGAATATAAGATTAGAACTACATGCTTTCCAGACTTGACCCACTGAAATATTTCGAGTACTGTACCTAAGGGATGGAGAATATACATTCTTTTCAAATTTGACCAAATGGTTGTGGTCTCAAGAAATTAGAAAAATGAACACCAAAATAAAATAAAATAAAATAAAATAAAATAAAATAAAATAAAGAATTTAAAAATAACACAAATTAGTTAAGTAGAAAACAAACATAAAACAGAGTCTCAACAAAACTAGAAGTTGATTCTTTGAAAAGGCTAATAAAATTGACAAACCTCTAGTGAGACCACTTAAGAGAAAAAGGCACAATTTATCAGTATTGGGAACCAAAAGGAGTTATCACTATAATGTAAACATTAAAAGAAGATATTATAAATACTTTTAGGTCAGTAATATTAAATTTTAGATGAAATAAAAAATTCCTAGAAAAATACAGCTTACCCAACTGGTCCATGATGTAGAGAACTTGCTCGTGAAGTAGAGACTAGTAGTCCTATGAGTATTACAGAAACAGAATCAGTGACTTAAAAAAATCTTCTCCCAAAGAAACTACAGACTTGGTTGACTTTACTGGTGAACTCTACCAAAAATCTAAGGAGAAAATAATTCCAATATTGAATCCTTCCAGTTAATAGAAAAGAGCAGACCCCCCAACTTGCGAGGTTAGTGAAACGTTGATACCAAGGACAGTACAAAAGAGAGAATCTCAATTATGAACATACTTGTAAAAGTCTTAAAGACACTGACAACCTAAATCTAGTAATAGTTTAAAAGATAATATAATCTGTCCAAGTTGGATTTATATCAAGAATGTAAACTTGTTTGGCAGTGAAAATTGATCAGAGTAATTCACCGTATTAACCAACAAAAATGGGAAAAATTAATCCTCAATACATGCAAAAAAAAAAAGTCTGATGAAATTCAACTATTCATGAAAAAGATACGTTTAGCAATCCATGAAGAGAATTTCCTTAACCTAATAAAAAGGGTGTCTAAAGAACAAAAAGCAAGAGACATCATACTTAATAGCAAAAATATTAACACTTTCCTTTTGAGGAGAATGTCTGTTATCAACAATTTTATGTAACATTGTGCTAAATGTTCTAGCCAGCTCTATAAGGCAAGAAAAAGGCATAAAAAGGTACAGGGATGGGAAAGCAAGAAACAAAACATGTTTGCAGGTGATAAGCTTGTCTACATAGAAAATCCAAAAGAATCTACAGAGACCATATTTTATCAATTTTATGACACATTAAATTTTATGACACATTAAAAATTATTTTAACATCTGTAATTGGGCTGCATCTCACAATAGATGAACAGTTGTAATTAAGTCGGAAGCCTCTTATCTGTTCGGGCTGCTATAGCAAAACACCAGAGCCTGGGGGGCTTATAAACAACAAACATCTATTCTCACAGTTCTGGAAGCTGGATGTCCACGATCATGGCACCAACATGGGCATGTTCTGGTAAAACACCTTTTCCAGCTCATAGCTGGCACTTCTTGCTGTGTCCTCACATGTGGAGAAGGTGAGAAGTCTCAGTGAGGTCTCTTTTATAAGAACTCTAATCCCAGGGAGCCTGGGTGGCTCAGTCAGTTAAGCGTCTGACTCTTGATTTCTGCTCAGGTCATAATCTCACAGTTCCTGAGATCGAGCCCCACGTCAGGATATAGAATTCTCTCTCTGCCCCTTTCCTGCTCATTCTTTCTCTTACAAAATAAACTTAAAAAAACAAACTCTAATCTCATTTGTGAAGTCTCCACCCTCATGACCTAAGCACCTCCCAAAGATCCCACCTCCTAATTCCATCATCTTTGGGGGTTAAGATGTATTTCAACATATGAATTTTGGGGGGACACAAACATTCAGCCCATAGAACCTTAAGAATAATAGTATATATATGGTATATCTTATAATGGTATGGTATAGTATGGTATATGGGTGGTGTGTTAGGTATACTGAAATACAGTAAATTGTTAGAATTTCATGAGAGTTTAACAATGATGTAGTCAATACACACACACACACACACACATTTTGTATCCTACTACTAAAAATTTTTTTATTCTACCTTGATGAACACACTTCAAAAACTAATACTGCACTTGACCATAGAGCAAACCTTAATAAATTTTAAAAAGTAGATGTTTATCTAGGTAGGGCATATTCTCAGGTCACAATCCAAAAAATTTGGAGTAAACAATTTTTAAATGCCAAAAAAACCCTTAACTACTGGAAAAGTAGTCTCCCTTGGATGAAAGAGTAAATAAAAGCAAATTAAACTAGAAAGTAATGAAAAGGCAAACATCAATTTCATGCCAAAATGCATAGGGTGCAGTTAAAGCTATAATCAGGAAAATACAGAAGTTTAAATGTCTTTACTATTAAGTGAGAAAGACTAAAGATAATGAAATCTAGTGCTTTTAATTAAGAAATTAAGAAAAGGAAAAAATAGGAAAACACAAAATTAAAGAGGCAAATTAAAGATAAGTTGAAGTTAATGGAAAATGTTTAAAAAAACCAACAGAAAAAAATGAAATAGGCTGTATAAATCCCAATGTTATTTGAAAATGTCAATAAAATTGAATAACCTTGAGAAACCTAATTAAAGGAAATAAGGGGAATGGTTTGTTACTTAATAAATGGTATATGCAGTATAACTATCTCTCAGCAAGGTGATGTTGGCCCTCTACCTCACTCCATTTATAAACTATATTCCAAGATGCTTTGAAGACTTGCTATTAGCCTAGACAAACCCTGCAATCCTAACACTCTAACACACAGATTTATGTAGATAGTTCTGCTGCCCACTACTTCTATTATACACAGAATAATATCCTAAACAGTCATTTACGGTCCACTGAAATGCTTTCCCATCAGCTAACATCTTTCCCATGTACATAGACCCACTTTGCTATTTGTCAAATTCCTAATCCTCTCCTCTCAAATATTCCTTGACCTCTGTTCACAATTAATTACTTCTATCATTTGTACTCTCCTACCTGAGATAGAGGTTATTATACAGGCATAAACAGTTTGCCCTATATGACAGTGAGTTTCAAATCTCTCTTCCACCACCTTGGAAAAGGCAGGCATTGTAACCAGCTGTTTCGTTCCTGCCCGTCCAAGTCACAGAGCTGTGCGTTCAGATTAAGTGAATTCAATATCGTACTTACTGGTCAGGAGAGACTAGCCAACTTTACTATTTTGAGATGGTCAGTATTTTTCTGTTCATGACAATCATCTGAAAACATTTATATTTAGTGTGGTAATTAGCTAAGAACAAACCTGGACAGAACATAGTTTGCTCCCTTTTTCCTGCTTCCACACAATAATGTACTCACATCAACCTAGCAGTCTAAGGTTTTGGAAGCTGTTGTGAAATCCTATAAGAAGAGAATTCTTGTATCTCTCAAGTCTTATAGATAATGTAGCATGAGGTTATTACATATATTATTGCAGTGGTCCCTGCTGGCAACATTCAAGTTATAAATTCTTAACCATATTATGAATTTGAGGTTTTTTCAATGTAATGTGATGGTTGAAAAAGGCACCAAGACCCAAACTCAGAAGAATAACCAGTAATCACATTTCATCCAGAATAGAAGGCTAGCCAAAGAAAATATCCCATAGTTCTCTCCACACCTGCAAAGAAACAAGCCAAATTAAAAAACAAAACAAAATATTTAATAGGCATTTTTACAATTGCAGTACAAATTATCACTTCAAATAAACATTACAGGGTTTTTATTAATCACTAGTCACCCAATAAATAATTTTTGCAGCTTTCTGAGAAAATTTCTTCATTACAAAGTGAATGTTTTAATGCATTACTTTGTTTGTACTTCTACGTATCAGGAAAATTTTATTGTATCTTGAATTTCAACAACTTTAAACTTTTACAGGAATTGCTTGGGCAGATGTCCTAATTTCAGTCACTTACTGGAACAAACTTTAAAATCAGGCAAGATGTTGGAGAAAATTACATTGGAAAAGGGAATATAATGTTGGGGTCACAGAGACAATATTGAATTATAAAGTTCTGTGCTTCAAATCCTCTGCAGTGAACTGGACCGTCTTACAGAGTAGTAATGAAAGAAACTGCACGGCCTGTATGGGAGCAGAGAAAGACCAAAAATAAAAAACCCACAGGATGAAATCCCCAGGATGGCAGCTGCTCATTGTCCAGATTATTCAACCAACTCTGCTGTGAACCTAGGGAACCTACAAACTATCAAAGCACTGATTTAAAAAATAAATAAGGCAATTCCAATTGTCCTTTTTTTAAAGAGAACATTGGTGTGTGAACCTTACCTATATGATCACCTCAAAATTCAGTCTACGTTGTTCACCAAATTTGAACACCTCTTACCACATAATGTTTGTTCAATTCTTTATGTTAAACTACTGAGAATTTTTCTTGTGACCTGCCTCCTGAGGTCAACATAATTCTGTGTTACTAGTTAATGTCAGACTCTTACGAGCCACCAGTGTGATGAGCACCTTTCTTAATTAAAATTCTGTTCTCTGTCCCACTTATGGCTACTTGCCTCTAGAAGAAGAAACCTTAAAATTAGGCCTATTTCCATCACTGCAAGTCACTGCTGTGATACACATACCTGCTTTCAAATTCACCTCCTTTTTGATGGGAAAAAGAGGTGACAGAGGAAAGAACATTTGAATTAAGAAATCTTTGATTCCGTTCCCAATCGTACCCTCAGTAGCAAAGTGGGTCCCGGCAAATCGTTTCACTTCTCCGGGACGCTTACCGATCTTGTGTTCCTTCTCCCCCTAACTCTTCAAGAATGATGTTGTTTACTTGTGTTTACGAGACGTAACGGGATATGAAGTACTTACTACAGAAAACGTCCTCGTCAGCTAAGGCCAGAAACATCATCTTTTACCACTGGTCAATCACATAGACTCTCAGTTTATCTCTGTGGGTCACTAATACCTTTTTCTCTAATCGGTTTTCAGATGAAATGCGATGAATGTGGTGGTTTTCTTTTTGTTTTGAGCGCCAAATTTAAATAACCTGCAGTGTATCCGGATAGTGGCAATGAGAAATAATTCTGAAACCCTAGAGGTAAAAACAGAGTGGTTACCCCCCAGGCAGGATGATTATCACCATCCTAACCGTTAGCATTTAGTGCAGGAATTCTCCGGTCACGTTAGGGATAACACAGAATCGCTGCTGTAGGACTCTAGGGCCTTAAAAACTCCTAAATACGGTATGTGGCACAGTAAGATTTCACCAGTGAATTTCTTGTTACCGAAAATACGGTATCCTCTCCAAACGGATTCTACACCTTATAACCTTATTCTTAAAATAAGAACTAATATTTAGGTGATACCTTTCTAAATGATGGACTAGGGCAAGAAGTGGTGTTGCAAATGTATAGAAAAGTGTGTAGACAAAAACAATAAGCCTAATAAACAGATAGATAAGCAAACCCAAAAATGCTGCCCTGGGGTTTCTTATATAGGGAGGCACAGGCTAAAATAAATATTCTTCATAATACAACAATGAGGACCAATGTCATGTGCCGGTATGGGTTTTCACGGTTTGTGCTTTTACTTGGTATGGAATGTAAGAGGAGAAAGAGGCCGCGAGGTTTTCTCTCATAGGGAAGAGTCAGTGTATAAAAACCAGTTTAGTACACGTGGGCTCAAGACTGCAGCGCTTTATGGGGCAGGCACTATCCAAGACATGATGCGGGAAGGAGTCTGCAGCCGGCTTCAGCTCAGGTTCAGCAAATGGGATATACTTCAGACCCAAAACCGTGTGGGACACCATTTCTCACGTGATCAGGGTCAGTCTACACGTATATAAGTAAACACAAGGGCTCACAGGAATGTATACTCATTTGGTTGATCTATTGGGGGCTTCCAACTTTTACTATTTTTTGTAACCTCGTATCAGCAGGCCAGGTATATAGCTCTTAATGGTCCCAGACACCTTTTAGTTTTATGGATCAACCTTCAGGTGGTTCACCGTAAAGTTATTCCCAATATCTGTAAGATACAAAGAAAAATTTAAAAAACCCACATACACACATAAATTGAAAAACCATTTAAAATCCAATGAGAGAGAGACTCTCGGACATTATCAGCTAGATTCTCTTTCCTCAAGTCTACACGCTGACTCTAACCAGACTCTAGGAAACTAAAATGCACACGTCTGGAATAAAACGTATCTTGGTGGCTGAATAATTATCTTATTGAATAAGAGACACGAGAGTGACAGAAGGACAACTGTGTTGTCAGTGTGCCTTTAAATAGAGGTCTCTTTTGACCCGGGAGGGTGAGGCCAAGGTGTGGGGCTGTGCCCTGGAAAGAGATGCCAGAGGGAAGAAGGCACACGTTCTCGGAAACAGCTGTGGTCCATGCCTCCTGCTCATGTTTCTGCCAGCGGGTCAAACACCTGCAGCACGGTCCTCTTGTCCTTGTCACTGATTGTCATCCAGTGACCCAAGTCGTTCGGCCCGTGCTCCGGTGGCAGGTCGTCGGCCGCTGAGGCGCTGATTTGCAGCGAGGCTGTGTGTGCTCTTCCAAGGCTCCCAGTCCCGGGGTCCAGTGGGTCCGAGTTCTTGGAAAGCCAGGCATTCTTCAACAGGTGAGTGTCGTGGAGAAGGTTCCAGAAAGGATCCTGGTAATCACCAAGAAGGGAGGCCGCCTCTGGCCGTGTCTCCTTGGTACCATCCGCTTGGGCACCAGCAGCAGACAAGGGGCCAGGACGAGCCGGTTGTGGAAAGAGCACGCCCTGGTCAGGCCGGGGCGCGGGGGGACAGTCGCTGCTGCTACAGGTGAGGCTCTGGAGAAGCTGGCTGTTGCTCTGCAGCACCTGCAGATGGAAGGCTGCGGGGGCGGACTTCTTCCTCCTCGGGGGCGCCTGCGGCGCGGGGGACAGCACCTCCAGAGGGGGTGGCGGGGTGGCTCCGGCCGCAGGAAGGGCGTCGTTGGGCACCGGCTTCCCCCCACTTGCCTTCCTGTCAGTCCCCTTCCTGGGCTGAAGTGTTCTCGGTTTGGGAACAGGAGGGACGGCTGCTAGAGGAGGGGTTTCAAGGCTGGTCTCTGGGGGCCCGATTGTGAAATGGACAGACTGTTGCCCACACTGTTCTTCCGGTGACTCAGGCTGAGAAAAGGCAGGACAGAGAGTATAAGTCAGTGAGAGGCCAGCGCTGGGGGAGCAGGAATCAGCACCCAGACGCTGTCTGCAGGGGAGCAGGGATGGGGCCGAGATGACATTCCAGCAAATTCAAGATTTGAGAATGTCCGGGATGCGCAAATGTAACCAGATACAAAATGGCACAGGAGAAACACGTATGAAGTACCAGGAGGTCCAACAAAATAGGAGTGGAAGCTTTAACACCAGGGCCACACGGTGACTATTTTGACACAAGTTTTTTGGGTTTTTTTTCCTGTTACTTTAGAAACGGGGTTATGCTCTTCCTTGATTAAAAGCAAACCTCCAAAAAAAAAAAAAACCCAAAAAACAAAAAAAAAAACCCGATCTTTTCTGAGGCCACGGCTTTGAAAATTCAGTGTGTACCATGCTAGGCTGAAGGAACCTCCCTTATAGTGTGCAGCTCACCGAAAGGCTAATGGATCGGCTTGCTCCTTAAGCCTTTGATTTTTAAATTTTTTTTTTTTTAACGTTTATTTATTTTTGCGACAGAGAGAGACAGAGCATGAACGGGGGAGGGTCAGAGAGAGAGAGGCAGACACAGAATCTGAAACTGGCTCCAGGGTCTGAGCTGTCAGGACAGAGCCCGACGCGGGGCTCGAACTCATGAGCCGTGAGATCATGACCTGAGCCGAAGTCGGATGCTTAACCGACTGAGCCACCCAGGCGCCCCAAGCCTTTGATTTTTAAATACGGAAGATGGCAATTTTCGCACGGGAGTGTCACTTCCTTGGCCCCAATTCAAAACGATCGCAGAACCGCACGCAGCCAAAGGAAGCTTCCGTACTGCTGGGGGGCCGTTTGCACCGTCAGCATCAGCACGTCCTCTGGCTCTCTAGAAAACAAACTGCAAAAACCACCCCTTCTCCACCAGCCTTTTACTGTAAGCCCTGTGCAGTGGCCTGAGAAAATGAATCCATTTCTGCCCTGGCTTCCCAGAAACAAGACAGAACAGGGACAGGGGAAAGGAGGAGGAGGAAAGAGGTCTGCTCCCTAAGGAGGCCCGGCAGATGGACACGTGTGACTCGCAAATGGAGAGGCAGACGGATGCTGGACACACAGAGCAAGCGTCAAAGCCACAACGCACACTTTCCACAGGTGGAAAAGCAGCGGTCACCCTGTAATGACCGGCCAAGGGATTACCGAGGGTCCCGTTACTAGAACACTGGGATCAAACGGAAGATCCAGATGTCTCTACGGGTGCCAGTCTTTGGGCTGCGACTGTCCTGACAAACTCATGTCTTTGAAGCAGCAAGCGAGGCTGAGAAGCTTGAGAGCGAGAGCAAAAAACAATCTGCAAGAAAAGTGGCAAGAGAAGCCGTCGAAGCCCCAGCGTCCGAGCCGCCCACGAGCTCGTCGACACCGCTAATCCAGGAACCCGCTGTCGGTTTTCTGGCGCAAATCACGTGTGTACGTGTGCGACCAGATATACACGAGCGGGAAACACAGCAGCGCGTGGAGAAGCGCATCCCACGGCGGCTCCATCTGGGGGCTCAGACGGAACGTTTGGGAAGCGCGACACCTCCAAGCTTCTCCATGGCAGTGACAGATTCCTGGCTTTTCGGCTCAGCTAGAGCCAACGATGCGGCGGGGATATGAAGGAGGAAGCGACGGCCAAGCAGTTTCTCACGGACGGGGCCGTGTCTGGGAATCCTCTAAGCAGACGCTGGAGCTAC
This sequence comes from Panthera uncia, assembly GCF_023721935.1. Classification (NCBI taxonomy): domain Eukaryota; kingdom Metazoa; phylum Chordata; class Mammalia; order Carnivora; family Felidae; genus Panthera; species Panthera uncia. Next base: position 110,071,304 of record NW_026057580.1, on the reverse strand, counting down.
GCGGGTAAGGGACTTCGCTCCGGGTGCTTACCTTTCCGGTCCTCCTCAAGGTTGGCTTCTTGATGGCAGGAACCCTGGGTGCAGGCCGACGGGGCAGGAGCGGGGCCACCGCTACTGGGGGCTCTGGTTTGGAAGTCCCTTGGTTCCTCAGGGCTGTGGCATTTACGGCTTCTCCTGGGATGCCTGAAACATACGGTCGTATGGATGGTGACGTGGGCAGGACAGGGCAGTGCGCGGCATGATTTAATAGTCAGACGGTCTGCTACACGCTAATGCTAATTTACTCAGGTGATGTCTTTCCTCTTTGTTCTAAAAACAACCACGGCAAAATCTTTGGGGGGACGTCAGGACCAACCAGCTAGGTTTAGCCCCCAGCTTCTCATGTTCACCTTCTCGACACGGATTGGTCTTCATGGGGGGGATCAGTGAGGCCCAGGCATTATACACAAAGTTTTATGTGTACGTGTGTTTCTCTCAGGGGAGGTAATCTGAAACTTCTCAAAATCTCTGCAGGGCCCACGACCAAGGAAATGTCAAGTTGGGATCCTGGGTAGATTTCGAGCCTCAAACCTCTCCTAACCACCACATTCATAAAACTTCTTTAAAAAGCTTTATTGGGGTGCCCAGGTGGCTCAGTCAGTTAAGCATCCAACTTCAGCTCAGGTCATGATCTCACAGTTCGTGGGTTCAAGCCCTGCACTGGGCTCTGCTCTCAGCACAGAGCCTACTTCAGATCCTCTGTCTCCCTCTCTCTCTGCCCCTTCCTCTCTCTCAAAACAAAACAAAAAAACAAAAAACCATTAAAAAAAAGTAGCTTTACTGAGATATAATTCACATGCCATGAAATTCATCCTTTTTAAGAACACAGTTTAGTGGTTTTTTAAGTATATTCCTAGAATTGTACAACTACCACCACTATCTTTCCAGAACATTCTCATTACCGCAAAAAGGAACCCTGTCCCCATTAGCAGTTACCCCCCGCCCCCATTCTCCCCTCCCAGCCCCTGGAAACAACTAGTATGTTTCTGTCTGACTAGATTTGCCTATTCTGGACACTTTGTATAAATGGAATCATACAATATAAAGCCTTTTGTGTTTAGCTTCTTTCCCTCAGCATAATATTGTTAAGATGTACCCATGATAAAGCATATATATGAGTGCTTTTTTCTACAATTTTTTTTAACATTTATTTATTTTTGAAAGAAAGAGAGAGACAGAGTGTGAATGGGGAAGGGGCAGAGAGAGAGGGAGACACAGAATTCGAAGCAGGCTCCAGGCTCCGAGCTGTCAGCGTGGAGCCCGACGTGCGGCTCGAACCCACAGACTGCAAGATCATGACCTGAGCTGGTCGGCCACCCAACCGACTGAGCCACCCAGGCACCCCTGTATGAGTGCTTTTTAAGGCTGAATAATATTCCACTATATGGTTACACTACATCTTACCCACTCATCAGTTGATGGTCATGTGGGTGGTTGGTTACATCTGTACAATTATTTATTATTATTGTTGTTACTTGAGAGAGAGAGAGAAAACACCAGCAGGGGAGAGGGCAGAAGGAGACAGAGACAATCCCAAGCAGCCTCCATGCTCAGTGCAGAGCCTGACATGGGCCCGATCCCATGACCCTGGGATCATGACCTGAGCCGAAACCAAGAGGGACATGCAACTGACTGAGCCACCAGGTGCCCCATAATTTTATTCCTTTTTTTTTTCACAAAAAAGAAACCACTCATGATAGTTATTCTACAACGTTTCTTGACCTCTTAATCATGCCCCCTTAAATGTTACTTGGGATTCCAAGTAAGGTACATATCCTGACTAAAAGCAAACAGACAGCTAGACTGGGTACCGCTTTCCAGAGGGCATGATCTCCCCTCCCCAAAACAAAAAATGTTAGTACCAGCAATTTTGAATGCATGGTGGGGATCCCAAGTTAAAATATGATTAACATGGGCTTCAAGGGAAATAACAGCACCAAAAAATTAACAGGCAGTTTGGTGAAAAGGTCCCTGCCAGACAGTAAATTATCTATACTCGCTAGTGATTTAAAAAATAGGTTTTAGGCCTGAAATAGGGACGTGTCCCTAACTATCCTTTTTTTATGGAGCCAGTGGAATGAATTAGTGCCTGGAGCATTATCCTTTTTTAAAATTCTTTGTTTATTTCAGTCTCTCCTTTAAAGTGCTTCTTAATAATCCTGGGCTTATTTCTATATACTTACTGAATTTTAAGTATCTATTTTTAGGGGCAACTGAGAGCTCAGTTAAGGGTCCGACTCTTGATTTCAGCTCAGGTCACGATCTCACAGTTCGTGGGTTTGAGCCCTGCATCGGGCTCCGTGCTGATAGCACGGAGCTTGCTTGGGATTCTCTCTCTCCCTCTCTCCCTCTGCCCCTCCCACACACGTGTGCTCTCTTTCCCAAAGTAAATAAATAGGTAATTTTAAACGAATAGTAAAATTTAGCAGTTCAGTTTTATCAAATGTTGCTAAAGGGTGTTTCCATTTAATACTGCCTCCAGAAAGAAGAAAGTTACTTTCTCTTCTAGGTCCCTTCTAGTAGGAAGAGGCAAAGAAAAGACCAGAAGCAGAACCCCAGCGGACCACTCACCCCCTCTCGCTTCCAGGAGACATCGGATGGCTGCTTCTGCCTCCTGGGCATTGGTAGTTTTGATCTGCTTGACATTGTAGGGTTTACTTATCCCTGTCCTGGCTTTGGGCTTCAGGACAGAGTCAAGAAGAAAAGCAATGTTAACACAGGCAGGCAAACAGACTCACCTGGTCTGATCCCTGCCTGCTGATCTGTTCACAAGCGTGTGATGCAAGGGGCTCCGTCAGGTGGTGGTTAAGACGCAAACTCCGATCCAGACCGCATCCCTCAAGCCTCTGTCCCCCCGGAGTACTCTGAGACGAATGCAGTAATACTGAGACCTGACCTCCTGTCCCCAACCGGATGGTTACAGGTCTTGGCAATGTGGCCTAACCACTGTCTGCTTTGTTAACCAGGTAAAAGCCAGAAAGCATCATCAGAGGCCACTTTTTTGGCAGCTCAGCACAATTCTTGACACACCTTCCACGTTTTCTCAAAAGTGCCCTTTCTGCCTCTTCACCCAAACCTCTGGGTTGCCACTGATGGCCTGCCTTCACTACCATCAACTGCTGAGGCCTAGCTGTTCGTTCCCTCCCCTGCCGTCACACGGGACATCTGGCCCAGCCGCCACACCCCCCTGGGACAGCCTGCCTCCACCCGGCACCCCGGCTTCACCTCCAGTGCTCTATTCCTCTGACCTCCACCTACTGTCTTCCTACGCAGCTCACTGCCATCTTCTGGAACTTTCTACCTCTACAATCCTCCCTGTTGTTATCACTAGCATTCCCTTACTGCGAAATTGAGGCCCCATTACCTCTTCTCTCAAGACAACTGATCAGAATTTCTCCTATTTTGCCTTCCATCAAGCACTTGTCTACACACACCAAGGTCCAAGTCAAGCCTCGGAAGGGAGAAAAGCAGAGGGGTCTGGAAACAGTCCCACCACACAGGGACACGTGGGAGTTTTTTTTCGTCAAACGTGATTTTCTCTCTAACCCTCTTACAACCATATGAAAACCCTATAAAAGACCTAAACTATGGGTTTGGGAAAGAGCTGTCAGGCAAAGGGTAAAGAGATATTAGTCTATATATTCACTGAAGAGGTGATCCTGCCTGATCTCAGGGGCTGGAGGCGAGCCACGGGGCAGACCCCTGGGGTTTGGAACGCTGGCCCACTTTGCTTTGAGCAGAACCTGAAAGAACTCACTGCGTGCTGGGGCGCTCCTGGCAGAAGTTTTGCCGTCTGCAAAATCGAGTACTGCCCGTGGGTGCCAGAGGATATGGACACGTCCGAAGCCGACTTTTTCACCATCAAACCAGCTGTGAAAACCAACAAGGCAGAGTCCCCATCTCAGTGAGGTCACTGGCTGCTTTGGAGCCATGTCCCAGCTAGCTGGGAGCCGGGCCAACCACACACGTTCGTAGGGTCCGAGCCCGGGGGGCTGGTGGGCATTTGCAGAGTCGATACTAACTTTCTCCTTTGATTCTCAAGCAGTTTGTGACTATTCTCTGGAGAAATATTATTTGAACACAAATTTTAATCTAACATCCTGGAGGGGGGGCGGGATTCAAATCTGATATAAAAGCCAATTCATTTTTAAGTGGTTTAAAACACACTGCAGGGGCGCCTGGGTGGCGCAGTCGGTTAAGCGTCCGACTTCAGCCAGGTCACGATCTCGCGGTCCGTGAGTTCGAGCCCCGCGTCAGGCTCTGGGCTGATGGCTCGGAGCCTGGAGCCTGCTTCCGATTCTGTGTCTCCCTCTCTCTCTGCCCCTCCCCCGTTCATGCTCTGTCTCTCTCTGTCCCAAAAATAAAATTAAAAAAATAAAAAATAAAAAAATAAAAAAAATAAAACACACTGCAGTTATTAGGACTCAGTTTTAAAAGTGGTTTGTGGACAAAAATCTAAAAACCAAAAACAAAAAACCAAAGCAGAGGAATAAATGCATTAAATTACACTTATGGTCATTCAGAAATCATGTTTTAGAATGTTCAATGACATAGACATTAGACGAAAGACAAAAAAATGGCCGCCAATTTTGTAAAAAATAAATAACTGTATGTAGGTGTAGATACATATATTTAGGAAAAAAAATGGAAATGTTGTGATTAACAATTGTTATCTGTAGACAGCCAAGTGAATTTTTAAAAGTTCTGTATTTATCTATTTTGGTAAAATTTCCACAATATGACCTAAATTTTATTTATTTAGTATTTTATTCTCTGAGTGTTAACTCAGAAAAGTAAAGAATACACATAAAAAGTCATGTGCTTCTGGCTCACCGTCCATTACTCTTGTGACGTAAGCCAAGATAAACCTAAATGGGAAGTAAAGCCGGAGGAAAATCCCTGTGTCTGACTGTGACACGTTTTGGGGTGAGGAGAGAAGTAAACAGTAGAGGTAAAACAGAAGGTGCTCAAAAGCACACCACAAATATCTTTGCAGGTTGTTGAGGAAAAGCTTGAGGGCCAAGCACTGGTTCTGGGGGAGCAGGAAGAGGGGCACTTTCCTCGGGCTCACGGGGAAGGGCCTGTCCTCAGGTGGCCGGATGCTGGAGGCCACAGGCCTGGGCCTGCAGAAGACAGGACGCCCGGTTTGAGGCGGCCCTGAGGTCGCCTGGAGTGTTGGGCGTCTGGGCTTACTGGAACCCTGGGAAGCAGGGAGAGGGCGGGCAGCAGGCGCGGACAGAAGGCCGCTTCTGCAGGAGTGGGGAGGAAGGTGCTGGAAGGTCCTCGCTCAGCGGTCGCCTCAACTTTCCATTCTCTACTGTCTCAAACAGAAAGCGCCTTAAAGCGAACCGCAGCTACGGGAGAGTGAACAGCTTTGTCAAAGCTTCACATAGTTTCCCACGAGAAACACGACCATCTCTGATACGAAGACAGAGAGGAGCCTGAGGCGGGGAAGGCGCTGGGGACCCGGGTGAGGCAGCAGCGGACTCAGAGGGAGGTGCTGAGTAGCAGGCCACAGGCGGTTATTCCCAGCAGGCACGGTGTAAGCCGAAAGCAGCAAAGTCTTACTTGGAGGGGGGGGTCTCTGCGGTGGGTGAGGTGGCCGAGGCCTAGTGGGAACCGACAGAGACCTGCTTGGAGAACGGTGGCGGAAATCCCCGACTGCTTCCAGCTCCTGCGTGAGCTCCGCCAGGTCAGCATCATCTGGAGGACACGGCGGAATGCGGGTGAGGGGAGTCGGGGCTCAGACTCGGGTCTGTGCCGAGCTGATTGTGCAGGAGGGCCTCCCGAGGACAGGGGACCCCTCTCTGCTGGCGCGAGGGGCGGGGGAGGGAGGGCCACCCAATGCCTGCGTGGAACATGAGATAGGAACCGTGGACAAGACTTCTCGTCCAGACGTGAGGGACACGGAAATATTTCCAAGTGTAGGTGTGTTTCCTTCTGAAAAAACAAAGGAGGCTCTCACACAGAGTAGACGAGACCATCGGAAGACCAGAGCCCCTCGGTTTTAATTCCTCACTCGAACACAGGACAGCTGTTTGGGAAGCTGACCACGCTCTCTGCCATCCCGTGACAAGCTCCTCGTACGGAGAATCCCTGCTCACCCCTCATGTTCCAAGTCCCATAGCCCGCCGCCAGCTACCTCACAGGCGTTCACCCTCCTGGCTTGTCCCGCAAATAACCTTTGAAGACTAGGAGGGGCGTGAGGAGGTGACTGCTTTGGTTTCATTACGTATATATTTATTACACATAAGTTCAGGACACTTTCAGATCTTTTTTCCCACACTACAACACAGCCCAGTTAACTTCATTTTGGCCTAGACATTCCACGCCTCACATTTCCAACAGCTCAAACTCATGGCTGTTTGAGGTTGGTGCTGGGGAGAAGCAGGGTTTCTCCTTCTAATGGGAATGTCTGATCACCCACAGCGTTGAGGACATGCCTTCTCGATGCCCACAAGGCGCCATGCTGCTCTAATTTTTTTTTTAATTTTTTAAATGTTTGTTTATTTTTGAGAGACAGAGACAGAGCATGAGCAGGAGAGGGGCCGAGAGAGAGGGAGACACAAAATCCAAAGGAGGCTCCAGGCTCTGAGCTGTCAGCACAGAGCCCAACGCGAGGCTTGAATTCACGAACTGTGGAATCACGACCTGAGCTGAAGTTGGACGCTTAACTGACTGAGCCGCCCAGGCTCCCCTGCTCTGCTAATTTTTCATTCAAAGAGGCCTTTATGCTCATACATGCCCTCCCCTTGGGAGGCTTCCTAAATGACGGCCACCCCTGAAGAAAGGGACCATTTCCTGTCTGAAGAGCACATCCCTTCAGCCACTTTGGCTCCAGGGCAGGAGCCCTCCGGATGTGGGGTGCATAGAACCACCTCGATGCATGGACAAAGTCTGCTGCCTCCGTATTGGGCAGCAGACCCCAAACCCAGCTGTGTGCTAAGTCACCCGGGGAACTTGATGAGATGCCAGATTTCCAGGGTCCCAGCCCACCCCTGCCAAAGCCACAGCTCCTTGATGGGGCTCAGCAGCCTGGAAGTTTAAAAGCTTCTGATGGTTCAATGCAGGCAGGCTGCTAACCAACTTTGGGGCTACTGCACAATCAAAGGGGCTTTGGGGTGTCTGCACCTCTCTTGGCAAATTATCTTCCCTGGGAGGCATCTCAATTCACTTTCACCCCGTTCTGTATTCTCAGTCCCAGCTTACAGGGTCCTGACACCTGCTAGGGTCCTGGACCCGCCGGGCACAGTGGTCCTCCAGTGCGGGAGGTGCAGTGACCGACAGCTAGAAGGCACTTGTGGCCGTGGGTGATACTCCTGACAGTCTGAGGCTGGAGCATGAACTACCCTACTTCCCAGCTCACGTAACACCAGAGGGTTTTTAAACTTACTCAAAAGGGCCATTATACTATATAACCTAGGGCTTTGCAGTTCAATCTGGAGGACTTCCAGTCCCTCTCTGCTTCAGTCTAAAATGACAGAATGATGCTAATTATCGTGTTAGTGTGCAATAACATATTGTATAAGTGTAACCATACACCAGCACTCAGGACCTAGATACCGTATGGACCTAGAGAGCATCTCGCTAAGTGAAATAAATCACACATAGAAAGACAAATACCATATGATTTCACTTATATGTGGAACCTAAAAGACAAAACAGACAAACAACAGCAAAAGAAAACCCCCCAGAAACTGACTCATACATCTACGAAACCAGTGATTGACTCGGCGGTGGGGGTGGGGGGTGGGGAACGGGCGAAATAGGTGAAGGGGATTAAGAGGTACAAACTTCCGCTTATAAAATAAGTCAGTCACAGAGATGAGAAGCATAGCATAGGGAATATAGTCAATAACATTGCTTTAACACACAGTGACAGACGGTAACCGCACTCACTGTGGCAACTATTGCGTAATGTACGGAATTACTGAGTCACCATGTTGTTCGCCCGAAACAAATATAACGTCATCTGTCAACTATACTTTCTTTGTGGTCAATTATACTTCAGTAAAAAGAAATGCCTATGTCTCTTATGGGATTGAAAGAGAAAAGTTTTGGAGAGGAGAAACGAAATTACAAATGTAAAACCAGTTTAGAGCTGTGGCCATTTAAACATACAGAGGAAACGGGAATTAACATGAATCTGGTGTGTTATAAGGGTACCAGTTGTAAAAAAATAATAAAATAAAATAAAGTAAAGTAAAGTAAAGTAAAGTAAAATAAAGTAAAATAAAATAAAGTAAAATAAAATAAAGTAAAATAAAGTAAAGTAAAATAAAATAAAATAAAGTAAAATAAAGTAAAATAAAATAA
>NW_026057580.1:110011450-110062849 GCF_023721935.1 Panthera uncia | reverse complement strand
AAGTAAAATAAAATAAAATAAAGTAAAATAAAATAAAGTAAAATAAAGTAAAATAAAATAAAATAAAATAAAGTAAAATAAAATAAAATAAAGTAAAATAAAATAAAGTAAAATAAAATAAAGTAAAATAAAGTAAAGTAAAATAAAATAAAATAAAGTAAAATAAAGTAAAATAAAATAAGTAAAATAAAATAAAGTAATGTAAAGTAAAATAAAGTAAAGTAAAAAGTAAAATAAAGTAAAAGTAAAAGTAAAGTAAAATAAAATAAAATAAAATAAAAATAAAAAGCACTAGAGAAAATCAGTGTGGTGGTAGCTGGATACAGGCCCAGGGCCCAGTTTCCACCACTTGCTATGACCTGTTTGTTTGTTTTAGCCCTTTCGTGGGTGTGGGCACTTGATTGGTGGCATCGTTCAATGCCCTGCTGCTGAGGGAAAGAACGAACTCAATGCCAGGGCCAAGCTACCTTTGTAGGTCGGGTGCCGCGTCTTTTTAGTGAGTGCAGGTGACGTGTCGGCAGGCACCGCTGCTGTGCAGCTGGGGGCTTCGGAAAGGTAGTCCCCTGCCGTCTCACCGTCTGAGACCACAGGCTGACTTAGCTCATCCACCAAGTAGTCTTCGTCATCTTCGAGAATGTCCCCTTGGGGAAGGAAACGTCACAGCACACAATTAGGGTGACTGGCACAGTCTCTCGCCAGTGGGTCTGTTTCAACATCCGGGCTTGTGGCTCAGCATCAGGACGCCCGCCCCAGGCCCGGGTCAGCAGGTACGGGACCCCGATTCCATTCACACCGGGACACGGGACCGAGGCCACGCGCTGACAGCCTCAAAGCCACTGTTTTCAGTGTAATTCGGGATGGCCGCGGGTCTCAGCTACCAGTTCCCACATCACCCCTAGACACGCACACTGCCCAGCTTGCCACGTGGGCGAGCACACTTGCACTTCAAGGACCCTCGGTAACCTTTACGGACAGGGGGTTAGAAGGGGGTCTTGAAAATCTCATGCTGGCTGCCGGAACGTCTGGCCTGCCCGCCTCGCCACAGTCACCAAAGAAGTCTTGTAGGGACTATACTCACCCTCTGACTCATAGTCCAAGCTTGTGAAGTCAAAGTTCTCCTCCAGCAAACAGGAATTGGCGGTTGGAGACACGGAGGCCGTGCTATCCCGCTTTCGGATGATCTCCTCCTGCCAGCCCTTCAGCCAGTCCTTGGTCTTTGGTCTGATCTTCACTGCTCTGCCCTTCACCTGTGAGGACAGGGCGACCAGCCGAGAGTGAACGGAGATGTCAGAACTCTCTTTCCTTTCAAACTTTTCCTTGCTCAAACTCGGGCATCAGGAGCAGGCCGACCTTCCTGTTTTACCAAGAAAAATCAAGGGTCTAGACCTCAGGGAAGATCAGCACAGCTCACATATGGTCTAAATAAAAGTGGAATTATCATCTTTGGCTTTTCATTCCATGTGAACGTCAAACCAGGATATTACCAAAATGGAAACTACCTGTACACGGCATATTCCGAAATACGTGGAGAGAAGGATTGCAATGCTCTCCCACGTGCAGGTGTGAGCCAAGACAGACCCGGTGACTCAGCGGGATCTGTCCTCGAGAACTTGCTCTTTCTCCCCAATTCTGCAAGTGGCCAGGGATGGACATCAGATCCCTCACCAGAAATAGATACTGGAAGGAAGAGTACTAGCTCATGCAGCGCCCACATCTAGAGACACAGTGAGGAGATGCCATGGCCACGCAAAAGCACAAGAAAACCCTGGGGAGTAAGCAGCCCCCGCGGCACAGCTGACAACGCACGACTCACCTTTATACCGTCCACGTCCAGGACGCTGAGAGCTGAGTGACTGTCTGCAAAAGTCACCAGCATCTGCCCTTGGTTGACCCTGGAATAAATGAGTTGAGCCAAGTCAATGCCAAGTGCAACGCGGCGGCTCGACGGGGCTGGCATGTACGTGACGTGCACGTGGGACCCCGTGCCAGCCAGGGCAGTACTTACCGGACAAGAACAATGGTCCCATAATTGCCCAATGTCTGCATGAGTTCTGTGCGCACATCCTCAGGAAACTCGTTTTTCTCTTCTACGGTTGGTGACTGAAGGTTGACTATGACGGTAGCATCCAGGGGGCCCTGGAAAGAGGACACTTCCTGGAACACCCTCTCCCGAGCACCCACATCGACTTCTTGCACTTCCACCTCCACGATCGCCAGGACGGGTCTGCGTTAGACGTGAAGGGAACATAGGTACCGGTTAGCGAGCTGAGCAGCTCCCGCCCCCACAGCTCCACTGTCAACAGGGAACATCGACACCCCGTGAGTGTGGCCCCAGCACAGCACTGTGCTGTCCTAGGGTTTCAGACTCTATCTCTGCCCAATCCTAGCGTTGTCTTGGCATTTTTACCTGTGGGCGATTTAGAGAAAACAGCACCAGCCACTAGCAAAGATTTTTTACATGGTTTTCACCAGTACTGCAGAGGACGGTGGGAGGTGAGAATTCTCCCTTTGCTAGGGATTCAAGCTTTTTGGAGGGCGACTTGGCAACTGATGTGAAGAATCTCAAAAATGTTCATCTCTTTTGACCTACTAATTTCAATTCTAGGACTCTGTTCTAAGAAAATGACCAGGGATTCAGACAAAGATTTATATACAAGGTTGATCATGACTGTTGATGGGAGGGAAAAGGAAAAGGGGAAATAATCTAATTGTTCCGTGACGGCGAAACAGGTTATGGTGCAGCCGTACAATAATATCTTATACAACTAGTAAGAATGATGTTGGAGAAGTCTAGTGGACACACACAAGAAAACAGATTGGCAGGAAATAATGTAATCGTTATTATTAATCTTTTTGCAAAATTAGGGTTTTTTAAAGATTTATTTTTAATGTTTATTTTTGAGAGAAAGAGAGCGTGAGCAGGGGAGGGGCAGAGAGAGAGGGAGACACAGAATCCAAAGCAGGCTCCAGGCTCTGAGCTGTCCGCGCAGAGCCTGACGCAGGGCTCGAACTCACAGACTGTGAGATCATGACCAGAGCCGAAGTTGGATGCTTAACCGACGGAGCCACCCAGGTGCCCCAAAGCAACTGTTATTGTAATTGTGATGGAGGATGGGTTTACTCTCTTTACAAAAATGTAGAAAATCCTCTGTTATGAAGATCATGCAACCTTATTGAAGACATTTATAATATGGCATCGACTCATGGTTCCTGAGTTTGAGCCTTGAGTCTGGCTCTGGGCTGACAGCATGGAGCCTGTCTGGGATCCTCTCTCTCCCCTTTCTCACTGCCCCTCCCCTGCTGGCATGCACACATGCACACTCTCTCTCAAAATAAACTTTACTAAAAAATATATATATATATAATACAGCATCGAGAGGAAACAAAACATAAGACAAAATCGTAGATCATATTTAAAACCAGGGAACACTGCAAAAGTGACATATAATCAGTATGATCCCCGAGATTTAGAGCACCATTGTTAGACTTTTTTTTTTTTTTTGCTTCTGGAACAAAAAAGAAGACTGAGAAGAATCTGACACAGGAATATGCACAAAGTGAGTGTTTTCTAAAAGTGGGTGGCTCAGGCAGTTAAGTATCCGACTCTTGATTTCGGCTCAAGTCATGATCCCGCCACCATGAGATGGAACCCCGCGTCGGGCTCCGCACTGACAGCGTGGAGGCTGCTTGGGATTCCCTCCCTCTGCCCCTCTCCTGCTCTCTCCTTCCTCTCCCAAAATAAATACAACTTCAAACAAACAAACAGGCAGAGGACGTCTTCAGAGAAGCTGCATGAACGGTAAGCGAAGCATCACTGAGGAAAGCAGGTGCCGGTACAGTGTGGGCAGCACCCAGTGATAATGTGGAGGACGCCTGCAGGAATCTGTAGAGAATGCTGCTGGCGGGAAAAGGCCAGTCTCCCTGTTCTGATTCCATCTATGTAACCTACTTGGAATAACAAAATTATGGAAAGGGAGGAAAAAGGGCAGCGGTGGACAGGGGCCAAGCAGGGGAGACCAGCGCGTCTGTAAAAAGGCGCCATGAGGCATCCCTGTGGTGATGGAGACATTCTGTATCTGGACCGTGTCAGTGTCACCATCCTGGTCATGACACCGTGCTCCAGAGCGACAGTATCTTCTCACCGCGGGCACTGGGAGAAGGGTACATGGGGTCTCTGTATTATTCCTTACAGAGGAATTATAATCTATAGTTACCTCAAAATAAAAGATTTTTTAATTACATTTTTCCTAATATTCTTTTCAACGTTTATTATTTTGAGAGAGAGCACGAGTGAGTGCACGAGTTGGGGGGAACGGGCAGAGAGAGAGGGAGAGAGAGAATCCCAAGCAGACTCCAAACTGTCAGTGCAGAGCCTGACCCTGGGGCTGGATCTCACAATGGCGAGATCATGAGCTGAGCTAAAATCAAAGTTGGACACTTAACCAACTGAGCCACCCAGGTGCCCTCAAGAGAAAAAGTTTAATTAAAAAATATTAATGTAATAAGTTAGAAAGCAAAATGGTAAGTCTGCCTAACATAATCCCAATGTTCTTATACGCATTTAAATACTCAAAAGCACGTCTACACGTGAACATACACCACGCACGGGTGAACATTTTGGTGTAAAATCTTCTAACATGCCTGGAAAACGCAGCCAACTCATGACAAACCACTGCAGACACAGAACTATGGAGGCTTTGCTTGTTTATGTAGGTTTCCCCCTAACTGTCAATAAGGGAGAGGCTCTGCTCTTATAATTAGAAAAATCAATAAAAGTCTAAGACGCATCTGAAACCATTATGTCCAGATCTGTACCTCCCAGCATCCCGGCTGAGTGGAGGCTACTCCATCCTTGTGGTTGCTCAGGCCAAACCCTGGGGTCCTCCTCAAATCGTCCCCCATGCACATATATGCCACCCAACCCCGTGGGCATCACTTTCAAATCCATCTAGAACCCAAACACGTCTTGCCACGGGGACCCATGACCACCTGGTCCAAGACTGGCACTGTCTCTTCCCCTGCTTGCCGCATTAGCTTCTTCCCTGGCCCCACTGGACTCTCTTCAGCTGATCCCATCAACACCTCGTCAGATGACTCCACTCCTCAGCTCGAGTAAAACCCAACGTCTTTTTGCGGCCCGTGGGGTTCCACGTGGTCTACGTTTCTTGCCCATCTCCTAGGACCTCCTCCACTCTTTCTACGCCACCTCTATTCTCTGGATTCCTGAACGTTCGCTGCCTTGCTCCTCACCCTGGAATGCTCTCCCTCCGACACCCCCATGGCTCACACTCTCACGTCTTTCAGGCCTTGGCTCCATGGTCATCATATCTGAAAGGCCTTCCCTGAACACTGGGTTTAAAAGAGCACCAACCCCTTGTCTGACTCTTGCCATTACTATTTTTCCTTTCACAGCACTTACACTTGTTTACCAGCTGTCTGTCCTCACTAGACAATTCCATGAGAACGTGGTCTTGTCTGTTTTGTTCACGGCTAATCCTCAGTGCCAGGAACAGGGCCTAGCATACAGGGCCCTGCTCAGCAAATACAGTTCAATGAACTGCTTCTAAAGACACTCACTGAACTAGCACACCTGGAAGTCCCATATCTGGAGATTTCCCGGGGCTCATTTCTGGGCACGTATTTGCAACCACAGGTTTCTCGAGAATTTAGAATAACTAAAGATTTAGACTTAACAGCTGACTGACTTCACCAGCAACTCTGTCTCCTAATTTCCTTCCTTGTAGAAGCCGAAACTGACAGGCAAGTTTGGTAGCAGCTGTGGGACGATCAAACCCTTCCTATTCACACCCTCAAATGCCATCCTCTGTCTCTTTACAGACGTTCTAGGAGACTGGTCTCGGGGCACACCGAGCTGACCGACCCGGCTGCTGTGTTCCACCCTTAATGGCCAAACCAACTGCTCAGAGCATTTAAGAACTCAGAATCCAACACTTAAAAACCCTACGGCATGGGGCGCCTGGGTGGCTCAGTCTGTCGAGCATCTGACTCCGGCTCAGGTTGGGATCTCACAGTTCGTGGGTTCGAGTCCCGCATCAGGTTCTGCACTCTCAGCACAAAGCCTGCTTTGAATCCTCTGTCTCCCCCCTCTCTGCCCCTCCCCAGCTTGTGCTCTCTCTCTCAGAAATAAATGGACATTAAAAAAAACAAAAAACAAAAAACCCAACCCTAAGGCCATTTGTAATGATATTAGGAAAAACACGTCCCCAGTAGGTGAATGGGTAACTTCCATGGATATATTTAGTGGAACACTGGACGGCAATTACAAGTGAATGAGCCAGATCTGCAACAGCGACCTGACTGTATCTCAAAGACATTAAGTGACCAAAAAAGCAAGTTGCACAATGACATCATTTATGGGAATTTAAACGACAAAGTACCATAGGCTGCATCTTTGAAATTTTCATAAATGACGTCAGTTGTGATGTGAGCAATGACAAAATACTAATAACAGTGATTAATTCTTGATGGTGGGTACACAGCTATCTGTCACACTCTTCTTTGTTGTTTACGGAATTCCACATGCCTGCACACCCGCATTCTGAAGGGGACAGCACACCCGGTGTCCGCGGGGAGCAGCGGACGCTGCTTTTGCCAGCACAAAAGTCCCCGCGGCCTCCAGGACCGTACCTGTGATCGGATGCTTGCAATTCCGCTCGGCCGTAATACTTGAGGGCTCCAGGAGACCAGGAATGTCTGACCGTGCTGTCCGCGTCTATGTCGCTGTCTAGCAGGTTGAGATCTCCGGCTACTCACAGGGATTACGATCAAGAGACCCACACACAACACACAATTGTATCAACATACGGAAAAGCCGACTGAGGAGCCTGGGCCACGGGGGTCTACGTCACAGACCACCCTGTCTCAGACTCGTTCCCTCTAACCCACTGGGCCGGAAACCACGCCAAGGAGGCTATGGGGTCTGGGGCAGGTAATCCACGTAGGTCGTCCCGTGCTGCCTACTTCCTCCCCAGTGGACACACTCAGTGGGGGTGCGGGTGGCGGCTGTGGGCTTTCCACCCCAGAGGCCACAGGAACACAGGGCGTCTGCAGCCCTTCGTACGGTAGGAGAAGCAGAGACTAAGACCATGACGGGGTCCCTGCCTCTCGGTACCCTGGGGAGGTCACAGATACCCACAGAGCGATCTGAACAGTGTGATTTCCTGGCTTTGAAATCTCTGCATCCATCTTGCCAGAAAAGCCGAGCTGTTTTAGGTATAGGTGTTCTAAATGAGCCGCCCTTCCCAGCTGGCCATTGCTAATACTTCTAAACATACTGGAAAACTAATTGAGGAAAAAACCCTCCTTCCCTGTGTCGGGCTCATGTCCTATTTGGAATTGGAGCTTTAAGCAGGTAAGAGTTTGGTTGAACAAAAGGGGCCAGATGTACTGCATGTTGTGGGTGAGGGCACAGACACCGGACACTGACTTCTCTCCTGTTCGCCCCCCAGGACAGAAGGCAGACGGGGTGGTGTGCGGGGACAGCCGTGATGCAGGGATGGGGAGAGCCAAAGGGGAGCTCCCCAAAGCACAGCTTCCAAAGCTTAGGGGCCAACAACTGGAATGAATCTCCTGTAGCTTCGGGTTACCAAGAAAGTTGTTTATAGCAAAGAACGCTGTGCTGCATCACTGTGACTGACTTGCCCTCTGTGGTTATCGACCATTCCCCCTCTACCAGCTCTGAAGGTGCACATGTCCCACGCACCTGTTCTGTCAAAAGGGTGCCTCTTCCTCCACCACAGGACCCTGTCTGTCCAGGCAGGGGTGCGGCATTTGTCACTTGTGTCATAGGCGGCCGAGCCAACGTCATACTTGTAAGTAGGTCCAAAATTAATGGTGCCTTCATGAAAGTCTTTAAAAATCTATTGGGAGAAAAGACCAAGACCACCTTCGTTCTCCTAGATTCTGTGTGTTGTATGTAAAAACAAAAAAATAAAAAAGCACATACCAAAGGGCTCTCTTCCTTAAAAGACCCAGGATCTACATTGTATTTGCAAATATGTTTCAAACCGAAACGTATGGGTGCTATTTAATTAGCAATACAGTGATGATTACTCATTGTACTGACTTACACACCACACAGGATCTCCCACCCACCTCAAGTACCCGATGTACCACTGTCCGCTTGCCAGTTCCCGGGGAGACCGCGGAAGGCAGGCGGCGAGGCTCACAGGTGCCCCATCCGCACAGTCCCAGACCTAGTACGATGCCTGGCCATTGCTATCAAGGTCTTCATCGATATTTGCTAACTGAATGAACCGGGTCAACAGAAGCACAGAACTGAGACTGAACTCTCTTCCGGTTTAGCTCTGGATCCAGCCACAGTGCCGTGAGAAGACCCTAGAACGGCCTGTACTAATTCGCTCAGTGCATCTGTGGAAGGGTGTGGACAACACTGGTAGGAGGCAGAGAGAAGAAACTGTTGCAGAGATGTATGGCGTGGTTACTTTTCCATCTGGCCTCCCTTAGCAATCCACAGCCCTGGCAGGGTTGAGTGGGGAGTGCACAGAAAGCGTCAAAAAATGCCTGTCTCTTGCCGCAAGAGACACCTGAATCCCTCTCACCACACATTTTACCAGCTGCGTTTTCAAAACGTAAATGGAATATGGCTGTGCACCTGCCCTCTCGGCCCAGCCTGCCACAAAGCTACCAGATACCAACATGAGCAAACAGTCTGCATTGGAGAAGATCAGCTGGGTCATCGGGAAGCCGGCCAGTGCGACCTGGAAGAACTGAGGACAGATCCTATACCTGAATCTTTCCTATCGTGTCATTGCCTGAGGAGTCACTAAAAAACTGCACACGGGTCATTTGGGGGGACAAACATGAGCTCTGTAGTTTGACAATCTTGGACTGCATCATGGCTCTGTGTACTGACCGTGTGACCTTGGACTCATTTGACCTTGGCCTCAGTTTTCTTGTCTATAAAATAGGTATAATAACCTAATTTATAGGACGGTCTTGAGGATTACCCACACAAATTGGTATATAAAGTATATTAAATACAGTTATAATTCGTTAGCGTGTTCACCAATGAGAAACAGAACTATCATCAAAATAAAGCGCTTTGAGCGTCTGTCGGTGGGTCCTACAAGGCTGGCGTGGGGTACGAGCTGGGTGGGCTTGTCTACATCAGCATTCTCTGTCCCCACCCAGCACTGTGCTTGCTGCTGACACAGGGCCCTTCGAAGCCGTTCTGATTCCCGCCGAGCGCGACCACTTACTCCCTGGGGGGACACGGAGGACTGAGGGCTCAGTTTGTGTGAAGGACGAGGGACAGCAAGCCCACCTCTAACCACAGAGCACGGGCTCTGGTGTTGGAGGAGGGGCTTCTGCCACCACTGTTCCTATGGCTGGCCTGTGTGCCCGCCAGTCTCCTGCAGGGGGGCGGCTGCTCCCGCTCCGAGCGGACACACAGACCCTGAGCACAGCCCGTTGGAGGAAGACCAGGCAGTGGGTGTGAACGGACGCTCATGTTTAACTTCACACGCCACACATCTTAGCATCAGAATCACTGTTAAATCCACTCATGGAGCTTAATTTACCGCACGCCGGTGTAGACACTTAGATGCTACTCCATAGTAAAATATGCTAAGGCATATTTTAAGAGCACAACTTACTTTTCCGCTTGATTTCTGCAGCTGGAGCTGATCAAATTCCAGAAGTTTCTTCCAGTCTTGGCGTTTGACAAAATAGAAGACTTCTTCGTAAGTGAGATCGATGCGGTAGTTGAAATCGCCGCACCAAAACACGTAATCGTGAGAGAAGATGTTTCTTCCCTGTCGTAAACAAAATCACAGTCATCCCGGCCCATCTTGCAAAGAAGGTGGGCGACGGGAGAAAAATTCACCATGCAGATAATACGCAGATGCGCTGTTTCTTAAAATGTTACTTAAAAAAAATGTCTCGTACTAGAGCATCTCGTCTTTCGTTAATCCCATACACTTACTGAGGGGCTTTTGCGTAGCTTATTTTATTTTTTTTTAGTTTATTTATTTATTTTGAGAGAGTGAGCAAGAACGAACACAGGGGAGGGGCAGAGAGCGAGGGAGAGAATCCCAAGCAGGATCCTGCCTGTCAGCCCAGAGCCCAACTCAGGGCTCAACCTGATGAACTATGAGATCGTGACCTGAGCTGATATCAAGAGACTGAGCCACCCAGGCGCCCCTACGTGGCTTACTTTGCTTAAAATGAGGATGTTTTTGAGTGGTGTGAAGAAAGCTCAGCTCTAACTGGGGAAGCATGACTTCGTCCTTCGCTGCACCCACCCCAGCTCCGTGACTGGCTGTGCTCCTGCTTTCTTTATGTCTACACACCCGAAGAAGAGCAGCCCCAAACATTCAGAGTTAGGAGGATCAGGCATAAGAAAATAAGTGAAAATGCTCAGAATGTGCAACTTTGTAAAACGTCATGGATTTTGTCCATTTTCATCCTGTGACCCTCTGTTCCATTCTCAGCCCCCGCCCCCCGCGCCCCCCGCCTCCCCCCGCCCCTGTCCCGGTCCAGCCCACCCTGAGCCCGAGGTCCACCAGCACAGCTCTGGAGAGCACTGATCCTCGTCCTCTCTCCCTGCCGTGAATCACCAAAGACAATGACGGTGGCCACTATGCATCGCCCCTACCACCCATCCATAAGCACTGGGCTGTGTCCCGGGGCGCACTGCCCTCACGGCAACACTGGGCAGCATGCACTATGGGCTTTTAGATTAAAAAAGAAAGTTCAAAAAGCTTGCTGAAGTTACACCACTAATGCACAATAAATGCAACATTTGAACTCAGATCTGCCTAACTCCAGAATCTGTTTCTGCTATACCCCCACTCCCTGCAAACCACGACAGTAATCTGGGCGGAGGATTACAACGATTACAACCAAATAAATGTGTAGAGCGCTGCCGTCCAACAGAACTTCGGCAGTGATGGAAATGTTCTCCATCTGTGCCGTCCAGAACGGGAGCAGCTGGCCACAGGCAGCCAGTCACAAGCAGCCAGTGAGTGGCCATCAAGAAATGTGGCCAGTGTAACCAAGGGATTTTTGTTTTATTTAATTTTAATTAATTTAAATTAAAATACTTGCTTGTGGCTAGAGCCTAGTCCGCCGGGCAGCACAGGTGTAGAGCATTAACTGATCGGCATCCGCAATTTTCTGTTGTTGGAAAAAAAGGCTCGTTTTGTGCCCTTTGAATACTTTGAATATGTCTAAAGTTTACTATTTCAAAACAGCACTTTAAGTGAGAAGGGTTGGACTATTTTTTTTAATGTTTATTTTTGAGAGAGAGAGAGACAGAGAGAGACAGACCATGAGCAGGGGAGGAGCAGAGAGAGAGGGAGACACAGACTCCGAAGCAGGCTCCAGGCTCTGAGCTGTCAGCACAGAGCCCGATGCGGAGCTCCAACTCATAGAGTATGTGATCACAACCTGAGCTGAAGTCAGATGCGTAACCGACTGAGCCACCCAGGCACCCCTGGTTGGACTTTTTTTTTTTTTTTTTTTTTTAATGAAGAGACACACAGAGAAAACACACATAATGTCCTACGTAAATTAGAAGACTACAAGTTGTAAAATTCCCAGCTCTGTTTCTTTTTTGGTCCAAGAAACAAAAACTACAGCAAAGACTACAGCACTAGCTGATGAAAATAAAAGAGTTTTTGCTTTGAGAGCCTATGCAGCCCAGTAAACAGGATGTCAGTTTTATGGGATCTATTTGGTCTCACACTCTGGAGCTCTGTGACCCAGCCAACGGTGTCACAGACACTGGCAGAACATGTGGTGAAAAGAGTTGGCCTCCCCTCACTGCTGGGAAACCGGTGGTTTGCACCAGGCTGAAGGTGTGCAGGCAGTCATGTTTATACAGGAAAGAGAACATTCAAATCTGAATTTGAAAAGAAGATCCGCTGGCTTTGGGATGGAAACGCCTGCCACCACCAGAGGGCAGCATGGCGCATATCATCCGCAACCTGGAGACCAGGTGGAAGGATCCAGGGCTCCTTAGTCAGGAATGCACAGATTCAAAAACCGGGCGTTTGGGGCGCCTGGGTGGCTCAGTGGGTTGGGCGTCCGACTTGATTTTGGCTCAGGTCATGATCTCACAGTCTGTGGGATCAAGCCCCGCATGGGGCTCTGCGCTCACCTCACAGGCCCTGCTTGGGATTCTCTCACTCTCTCTCTCTGCCCCTTTCCTGCTCTCACACAGTGTCTCTCTCTCTCAAAATAAATAAATAAACATTTTTTAAAAATTAAAAGTAAAAAAACGGGCGTTCTTAGCTGCAACAGAATACATATGTGAAGACCACAGATCTAAAGAAAACCAAGTCTCACACCGTCTGGATTCAGTTGTTCTCCACCAACTTGGACAGAGCACGGACCACAAGTGAGAAAATCGGAAAACACAGGGATGCGATGAAAACGTGTAAGTGCATAAGGACTTGACGTGGGGCGTAGAACACTCCAGACCCCCTGGGCTCACCTCTGTTGTGCCATCCCAGCTCATCTCCCCTCCCCCAGCGCTGAGCCCCCAAGGGCAGGGACCCTCCAGCAGTCGCACCTCCGATGCCCGGCCTACACGGGCAGCTCAGAAAACCACGCGTGGGGCTGCGCCGAGCAGGGAGCCAGCACACGCATCCCTGTCACATTCCGGGCCACCATCCACCCACGGCACGTTGCTCACCATCGGGAAACTGAGCTTCTGGGTGATCTCCCTGTAGTCGTCGTTCCTCTCCTTCACCTGGGCCTGCCCGGCCGTCAGGTGGCTGCACACGAAGCAGAGGCTGGTGCTGTGGAACTGGAAGCGGATGCCCACGGCACCCTTGTTCCCCGCCTTTCCTCCCATGCCCGTCTTCACCGTGTCAATCGCCACGTCTCTGGAACACAGAATGCACACGGGTGGCGGCTCCTTAGCGGTCAAGAAGGACAAGCGGAAACCCGCTTTGCTCCAGAGAAGAGCTGGGCGGCAGCCTGGGGCTTGTGGCTCAGAATCTGTTTAATCACATCTTCAGCGGCCAGGCCATGTGGTGCCCAGCGCGCCACACTCTCCTCTCCCTGCTGACGGCTGCCTCCTGGGAGGCCTGGAGGACCGTCTCCACAGCCCCAACTCTCAAGCGCCCTGCGCTCGCAGAACCACTCATGAAGCTGTCACTTCCATCCCCGCTTTCTGCTTCTATGCCTGCGAAGCAGCACCGGCTTCCCCACCTCCGGCCCACACCCGCAGCCTTCCGGCAAAGCACGGGTGCTGCAGTCAGGTAATCCACGCATGTTAAGAGACAGGAAACAGCCAGTTATTTGTGCCCGGCTGGGTAGGCGGTTTCCATGCAGACTCCAGCTCGCACTCGAATGCCAGCCTGCAATTCCTACGAGTGAGTGTGCGGGTCCACGGGACTGTAGACTGAGGCACACAGAGGTCTCCCCTGCTCCCTGGGACCAGCAGTCAGCAGACAAGGTGGCCAAGAAGCATAGGAGCTAAACGAGCTAAGGCTGAAGGAGAGGCTGGGGACCCTGGGCGGCATCTGGGAAATCTGGAGCTCCCCAGCACCGCCCTCTCTTGTGGTTCATCTCTAACCTCTACCCTGACCTTACCTTCACTGACTTTTACCCACTCACTTTGGACACTGCCCGACTGCCAGAATGAACAGTCAGGGGGACACGGACTTAAAGATTTTCTGAGCATCATAGAAGGGGATTATGGGCACAGAGCCCAGTCTTGCTCTCCAAGCTCTGCCACGGGCACGCCTCCTCTCCTCTAACTACACAGAGGTGTTCACCCAGGTAGCAGGAAAGGTTCAGCCCGGCAGGGGCAGTGAGAAAGACTGGAGGGAATGCTATGGATGTGGGCGAGACCCGGTAGCAATGGGAGGTTATGAGTCATCGAGGGAAAAGGTGAGTTCCTCCCAAACCTTACAATACACACGCACACATGTACACATGCATGCACACACACACCACACATGTATACATGCGTGCACACATATATACACACACACGCACACTCACACTTTCCTAAGAGGACACCCATTTCCTAAGTGTTCTCTTCCTGACATTTACAAAGCTGTCACTTTAGGGACATTGCAATGGGGTGACAGTGGGAGAGGCTTTCTGCCCACATGTCTTATTTAGAACTCTTTTAAAGAGCTGGCATTTCCTGATGGGTTACTCAGCTCTTGGTCAGAGGCTTCCTGTCTAAAACTTCAACAAAAAATCCCTTTCCTTGCACAAAACTGAGTTTGGGAGACAACAATCACTCTTTCTGAAAGAGCTCAGCTTCCTGACCTGGAAGGTTCCCACTGTGGCTTTTTAGTCACCAGACAATATTCTATTCAGCCCAGTTTTTCCTTGGGGGGGTTGCTACATTGATTTAGAATAATGGCAAGTCCCGAACCTGGTGCAGGAGGGGGGAGGGGGAGGAAGTCCGAACAAAACACCGAGACCAACAACCCCGTGTCCCCCAGACGTTAACTCAATGTTCTTACCTGATGAATGGGACATGGTATGGACGTACAAAGATATACAGACAGACGCCCACCAGCTGTGCCGAAGTCAAGAGAATGTACCTATGAGAGCGTGAGATGGCTTTCTGCAGCTGCTCACCCCACATCTTCCTGTTGGTGGTACTGGAAGAGAAAGAAACGCTCTACCGTCTGCTGGAGATGGGCCCTCCTACCCACAAACTCCTCCAGCCCTTAGTTTATTCTTTTTGTACAACTGGTGTCACACTGTCCCCACTCCCATGTTAGTTCCCTGCCTCAACTCCTGCCATGGACTATCTGTGTATTTCTGGTTGTACCATACACATCACAGCACACGTCTCACCCCACCCCCTCCACCTAAAACCCAATGCAGTACCTCGCTCATTAGAGCTGCACAGACCAGGTTTTATTATTTGTTCAGAAAAGTCCTTGAAATAAAACCAACAAAGAAAAGCTCCAGTTGACCTTACAGAAAACATTAATCCAGTGGTTTTCTTTCCTTTGCATCCGGTGGAGGGAACAGAAACACCGTCTCCCTGCACTTACCCTTCTCACCTACCCCAGGAAAGGTGAGTCAGCACCCTTCCAGCCTGGCCCTCAGCCCACACCTTCCAGGTGCCCACATGCCAGCTCACAGCATGCCTCAGCCTCCACACACGGCTGAGAATATACAGCAATACCACGCCGTCCTTCTATTTCCTTAATTTGCAAAGAAAGAGGAATCGGAGGTACACATCTGTGTGTGGAGAAGGAACGCAATCCCAAGTATCTACACATCCGGGGCCCCAGGTTAGCGGACGCCGAAGCAGGATGGCCCAGAACCCCGCTCCTAGCCAGGCCCCTGGCTCAGGAAAGCCTCGGGTGAGTTTCAGGGTGTCGCCTGCACCCCTCGTGCCTGGATGCTCACCTGGCATTGACGATATTCCCTGCGCTCAGTTCCACCATCTCTTCAAACCCCACGGCAAATATGTCAGCTGGGCTGTCATCATCTGGGGGGGGCAAAGGCCGGAGGTGAACGACAATCAGACGCAACAAGGCAAACTTGCGGGTCAGCAAACTCGCGGGGCACCGCGTTTGCCTCTTTGAGCCCAGGTGTGCCCCGGGTCCGGGTGCACGCGTCCCGATGACTCAGTGAAGCTTCGTGTGGAGCCCCACCTTCCTTCATGTCCTGCTGTGCACGTGGCCTTTCCCTGTCTACATCCTGGGGCACGTTACTGACCCCTCCAGACCTCTGTTCCTTTCTTTGCAGAAGGGACAGTAACCACCATCTCACAAGGAGTTGTGAAGCATCTATCAGATGGCACGTGTGAACTACCCACTCCACCTGGCAGGTAGTAAGGGCACCATCCTGTCGGTCTCCCTTCCTTCCCGGTGACCAACACGTGCATCAGGCCCAAAGGCACGTGGGGACGTCACTGTCTCACACTTGCCTGTGTCCCTCAGTACTTTTCACAGTGCTGGGCCCAGCCTTGCCAGTTATGACTGACTGATGTGGCCCTTCCTGCCCCAGGGGACTGTCATCTCGGTGGTCGGAGCACGGAAAACCCTGCCCAGCTCGAGGTGGTGACAGCTGAGGTCTGCTACCGAAATGCAGTCTACAGGGCACACAGCCAGCCAAGGTGCTGCTCATCCGTTCTCTCTGGGTCCCTGTTAACAGGGAAGCTGAGGCTTTAACACGACCCCTGCCACATCTCTCCAGTGCCCCCCTGCCACCTGCTGCCACTCGGCTCCTGAGCCATCATTTCAGGCTGTGGTTCAAAGCACTGCACAAAGGGACACCCTGTGCTCCCTGATGCCATCGGGAAAGGCCAGGCTGTCCACTTCTTTCCCTGTTGGCCTCACAGGGCAGCTTGGAAACTTCAAGCTTGACTGGCTTAGAGCTTCTCTTCTTTGTTTAAAGAAAAACTACCCAATTCCTCTGATCTGCGGGCGACAGTCACCACAGCCCCTCCTCCCTCCTGAACCCGGTGAGTTTTTCCGGTTAGGGGGCGCTGCTGAGCCTGCGTCCCAATAATACGCCCCGCAAAGTGACAACAGCTTGCTGTCCCCACCCACCCTGCCGGCTGGCAAACAAAGAGCCATTTTTCGAAAAGGGGGAGGGAAGTTCTCTCTAACGTCCGCAGCATGTATGGGGCCTGCTCCGGTGGGCATTCTGAACGGTCCCCACCGACACAAGAATCCCAGGACCCCCGAACTGTGCGCTCCAGCTCTCCTGCACCTCGAGGCAGCAAGCGGGGTGCCGACCGTGCACATGATGGTGGGGGGGGGGGGTGGGCTCCAGGCACCTCTCAGGGCCGCTGTGGAGAATGAGAGGCTCTTACACGTCCACAGAGAACCGGATCACGGATCTCTTGCAGAATCCAAGGAAGCCTGAAAGAGCCAGGCCTCCACATAAATGCTGACTGCAGAAAATCATTTATTCTCCCAACCCTGCAATTCTGAGGCCATCCAATACTCCCCTGCATGATGTAAGACACAAGGTGAGGTGCCCAACTTGGGATTATTGTACTCCTAAAAGGCACACAAATTCTTTTGCAACTGCTTAGAGCGGATATGCAGACACAGGTGGCTGGGGAGAAGGCTGCGACACACGTGCTTGGTCAGCAGCAACACGACCCGTGCGCCTGGCTCTGGC
Source organism: Panthera uncia (assembly GCF_023721935.1). Classification (NCBI taxonomy): domain Eukaryota; kingdom Metazoa; phylum Chordata; class Mammalia; order Carnivora; family Felidae; genus Panthera; species Panthera uncia. Next base: position 110,045,740 of record NW_026057580.1, on the reverse strand, counting down.
CCAGCTTCCGACGGCAACGTGGCTCCAGGAGCCACATGCTCCTCCTCACGACAAGAAGGTTCTAATGAGCGAGACCCACAACTGCGAAATCTCTGTATGTGAAGAGAGAGACTCCCCGCTTCGACAGCCCTTCCAAACATGCGGAAAAGGGAAGGCGTCAAATAATCGGCCAGGTGTGTCCTAGAAAGTTAGACCACGGCACTTTCTAACCTTTCTCGGGAGTGGGAGCACCAAATACCAACTCTCAGGAGGCACCGGCTGCGGAAAAGGTCAAACCGAGGCCCTCGTGGTCGCGACAGCTGCACGCACTCACCCGGGGACCCTGCCAGGCCCGAGAGCTTGGGGGAGTCCAGCAGCCAGTCGGCCAGCTCTGCCGTCCCGAGGAGGTTGCTCCTGAACTGCTTTCCTCCGTTCACGTTCCAGGTCCCCATGGCGATTCGGATCCGTCTGAAATGTGTGAATTCCGACTGGCGCTCTGCCATGGCTCTCAGGATCCTGGGGGTCACTGTGAGGAGGCACGAAAGGGCACAGGTGTGTGCATTGCACAACCACACGTGTCCTCCAGAAACCTGGAAGGAGCTCCCTGTCGGGACAGACGGCCGCAGGTCCTACAGATACGGGCCAAGCGCGCTCCTCGAGAAGATGGTGAGGGGCTAAGGCCACCACAGACACAGCACTTCCCTATGGCATCTTTTAAAAGTTTGTTTTTGCATTTTGAGAGAGAGAAGCGGGGGCGGGGGGTGGAGCGCAGAGGGAGAGGGAGGGAGAGAGGAGCCCAAGCAGGCTCCACACTCAGTGTGGAGCCCGACGTGAGGCTTGACCTCACGAACCGTGACATCACGACCTGAGCTGAAACCAAGAGTCAGATGCTTAACCGGCAGAGCCACCCAGGCAGCCCTCCCCTATGGCATGAAAACACAAGATCAGACACTCCCTCCTCCATAACCTTTACTTAACCAGAGCCCCACAGGCTAGGGCATCAGACCACAGGAAATCTCAGCCTCAGCATTCCATCCACAAGCCAGTGGGGACATAAGCAAGGGGACACTGCAACCTGCCATACTTTGTTATTTTTTTAATGTTTATTGTTTGAGAGAGAGAGCACAGAGGAGGAGCAGAGAGAGAAGAGGACAGAGGACCTGAAGTGGGCTCTGTGCTGACAGCAGAGACCAATGTGAGGCTTGAACCCATGAACTGCGAGATTATGGCCTGAGCTGAAGTTGGATGCTCAACTGACTGAGCCACCCAGGTGCCCTGACCTACCAGGCACCCCAGCCTGCCATACTTTAAATGCATACGTGTTAAACTTGGAATGTCTTAGCCCATCTTTGCCTTTTCCACCTTCCAGCCCTCAAGCCTGAGACATTTTGTTTACCTCGGACTCAAACCCTTAAAAAAGCATTACTCTGAACCACATCCACCCTCTGGATATCCACAATAGATTCCATTTTTTAAACTAGTGACTTACAGCAAATTTAAGTCATACCTACCTATCTACTTAATAAGACTCTGTGCTACTCAGACCTTCTCTCAGCTTTGACTGAGCTTACCTTATTTCTAGGTCGATACAAATATCACCTTGGCTATTTAGAGTCAAGGGGGCGCCCCTATGGAATCATGAAAGCAGCAAAGCGCTCTGAAACCATTTTAAACATGGGCAAATTAATTTTCCAAAAATTTCTAGAACAAAACAAACGTTTTTCTAAAGCAAAATGCTAAGTTCTCCCCTTCTTCTCCACTAGCTCCATAGCATTTACAGTGTCCAGGGAATAAGAGACCATTAAGATTTCTTCCAAGGGGGGCACCTGGGTGGCTCAGTCAGTTAAGCGTCTGACTCTTAATTTCAGCTGAGGTCATGATTTCATGGTTTGTGGGTTCGAGCCCTGCATCGGGCTCTATGATGGATAACAGTGCTGAGTCTGCTTGGGATTCTCTCTCCCCCCCTCTCTCTCTGTCCCTCCCCTGCTTGCGCACTCTCTCTTTCAAAATAAATAAAATTTAAAAATTACTTTAAAAATTTCCTAAGAAACCCCCGGTTCATTCATTTGTGGAAGCTTAAAAACCAACCAAAAAACCCTAAAAACCATGAACTGACAGACACAGAGAACAGACTGGGGGTTGAGTGGGATGGGGGGGAGAAGGGTGAAGGGAGTCTAAAGTTCCAGTTATGAAATCAGCAAGCCCTGAGACATAATGCACAGCAGGGCCACCATAGTTCACACTGTGCTGCATGTTTCGCAGTTGCTAAGAGAATAGATCTTGAAGGGTCTCATCGCAAGAAAAAAATATTTTTTTGGTAACTGTGCGCAGTGATGGATATTAACTAGACTTACCGTGATCATTTCACCATGTATACAAATAGCAAATCCTTATGCTGTACACATGAAACATGATGCCATATGTCAACTGGAGTTCAACTAACAAATAGAAACCTCTAGCTGTTGATAGAAGCATGACGGAGTTGCCCCCGAGAGAAGGTGTCCTCATCCCTGGAGACAACTACTCCCTCTATCAGTTCTACAGGGTCCTGGGGCTGTAACAAGCAGGAGGCTCCCCTCAATGGACACTCCCTGGGACAAATGATACCTGGTGATGGGACCAAGAATCCACTGGGGCTGAGAAAGGGTTTCTGGCAGGAGTTAGCACTCAAAGAAGCTGACACCTGTAGAATAGAACACGGACTCCTCCAGCATCTTCTCGACTTTTCCTTTCCTCTTGGCTCGGAAATATAGTCTAAACTAAGAAAGTACAGGAGTGGGCTCCCACTCAAGGCCGGAAAGAACGGGCTCCCAGGAAACACGGTGATAGCTGGTATCGCATTCATATTTTGTATATCCCTGTGCCTCAGTCATGCCAGGACCAGGTACCATTCAACTAGAGTCCATGCTTATAACCCAAAGCCCACCAGAATTATTTAAACTGTCCAATTCTAAGCTACTTACCCTCCTGCCTTTCCTGCAGAAATCCCAATAAAGAAACCCTCAATAAACCTCTGTATGGTATGCTCTCCATATCTAGGACCTGAGAGTATAATAACATTTTTTTAATCCGAGGTACAATTGGTATATAACATAAGTCTCAGGTGTAAAACATTACAATTCTACATCTGAATGCACCACACAGTGACCACCACCAAAAGTCTCATTACCAACCATCACCATACATTTGACCTCCTTCACCCATTCCCCTACCCCCACCCCCTCTGGTAACTACTGATATGTTCTCTGTTTCTGTAAGTTTGTGTTTTTTATTTTAGATTCCACGTGAGTGAAATCACATGGTATCTGTCCTTCCCCATCTGGCTTATCTCACTTAGCATAATATCTTCAAGGTCCATCCATGTTGTTGCAAATGGCAAGCTTTCATTCCTTTCTGTGGCCAAGTAGTATTCCAGTGTGTGTGTGTGTGTGTGTGTGTGTGTGTGTGTGTGTGTACCACATCTACTTTATCCATCTATTGATGGATACTGGCTTGTTCCATTATCTTGGTTATTGTAAATAATACTGCAATAAACATAGGGGTGCATATATCTTTTTGAATCAATGTTTTTACATTCTTAAGCTAAATCCCCAGAAGTGGAACAGCTGGATCATATGGTAGTTCAATTCTTAATTTTCTGAAGAATCTCCATACTGCTTTCTATAGTGGCTGCACTAATTTACATTACCACGAACAGCATACAAGGATTTCCTTATCTTTACAACCTCTCCAATACTTGCTACCTTTTTGATAATAGTACAACCGGTGTGAGATTATACCTTATTTTGGTTTTGATTTGCATCCCCTAGTAATGAGTGATGTTGAACATCTTCTCATGAGCTGGTTGGCCATCTATATGCCCTCTTCAGAAATACTGTATGTCTATTCAGATCCTCTGCCCATTTTCTTTCATCTTTCATGTTTGGTTTTTTGTTGTTGAGTTGTAGGAGTTCTTTACATATTTTAGATATTAACCCCTTATCCAATATAGGATTTACAAAAATCTTCTCCTACTTAGTAGGGCTGCATTTTCATTTTGATGACAATTCCTTTCACTGTACAGAAGCTTTTCAGTTTGATGTAATCCCTTCTGTTTATTTGTGCTTTTGTTTCTCTTGCCTTTGGAATCAGATCCTACACACACACACACACACACACACACACACACACACACACTGAGGAGCCTACCACCTGTTTTCTTCTAGGAATTTTATGTTTCAGGTCTTATATTCAAGTCTTTAATCCATTTTGAGTTGACTTTTGTGTATGGTGTAAGACAGTGGTCTAGTTTCATTCTTTTGCATGTGGCTGTCCAGTTTTCCCAACACCATTTATTGAAGGGAATGTCCTTTCTCCATTGTATGTTCTTGGCTCCTTTGTCATAAATTTCCTGTCTGTATATGCATGGGTTTCAATCCGGGCTTTCAATTCTGTACCACTGTTCTGTGTGTCTATTTTTATGCCACTACTATGCTGTTTCACTATAACTTTATACTTTAGTTTGAAATCAGGGATCTTGAGATCTCCAGCTTTGTTCTTCTTTCTCAAGATTGCCTTGGCTATTTGAGGTCTTTTAGAATTATTTGTTCTAGTTCTGCGAAAAATGCCACTGGAATTGTGATAGGGATTGCACTGACTCTGTAGATTGCTTTGGGTAGTATGGACATTTTAATGATACGAATTCCTCCAATCCATGAGCACAGAATATCTTCCCATTTGCCTCTTTTTCAATTTTGTTCATTAATGTCTTAATAGTTTTCAGAGTATAGGTCTTTCATCTCCTTGGTTAAATTTATTGTAGGTATTCTTTTTGATGCAATTATAAACGGAGCTGTTTTCTTAATTTGTCTGATAATTTATTAGCTTATAAAAGCCTGCAGACTTCTGTATGTCGATTTTGTATCCTAGTACTTCACTAAATTCGTTTATTAGTTCTAACAGTTTTTGGTGGAGTCTTTTGGGTTTTCTATATATAGTATGTCATCTGTAAATAGCAACTGTTTTATTCTTCCTTTCTAATTTGGATGCCTTTTCTTCTTCTTGCCTAATTGCTGTGGGTTAGACTTCTAATATTCATTGAATAAAAGTGGCAAGAGTGGGCATCTTTGTCTTGTTCCCATTCTCAGGAACAAGAGTATGTTGTTAGCTGTGGGTTTGTCATACATAAGCTTCGTTATGTTTAGGTAAATTTCCTCTATACCCATGTTGTTGAGAGTTTTTATCAGGAATAGATGTTGAATTTTGTCAAATGCTTTTTCTTTATCTATTGAGATGATCAACACGATTTTTATCCTTCATTTTGTTAATGTGGTTTATCAGTTGATTGATTTGTGGATATTGAACTACCCCTGCATCACAGGAATAAATCCCTCTTGATCAAGGTAAATTACCATTTTGATGTGTTGTTGAATTTACTCTGATATTTTATTGCAATTTTTTACATCAGTGTTCATCAGTGATACTGGCCTGCAATTGTGTGTGTGTGTGGGGGGGGGGGGCATCCTTCTCTGGTTTTGGTATCAGGATAATGATGGCCTCATAAGAGGAGTTTGGAAGTATCCCCCCTTTTCAACTTTTTGGAAGAGTTGAAAAGGATAGATATTAAGTCTTATCTTTGAACACTTGGTAGAATTCACCAGTGATGCCTTCAGGTCATGGACTTATGTTTGTTGGGAGGGTTTTTTTATTTGTTCGTTTTTAATTTTCAGCCACTCTATTTTATTTTTTCAAATCTCTATGCCCCACAGGGGGCTTGAACTCACAACCCTGAGATCAACAGTTGTATGTTCTACCAACTGAGCTAGCCAGGAGCCCCCTTTTGGGAGGTTTTTGATTATTGATTCAATCTCCTTACTAGTAATCAGTTTATTCAGATTTCGTATTTCTTCATGATTCAGTCTTGGAAGAAGGGCATTTATCCATATCTTCTAGGTTGTCTGATTTGTTGGCATAGAATTATTTGCAGTAGTCTCCTGTGATCCTTTGTGTTTCTGTGGTGTCAGCTCTAATTTCTTCTCTTTCATTTCTGATTAGCAACCTTTTTCGTGGATGGTCTAAGCTAAAAGTTTATCAATTTTGTTTTATCTTTTCAAAGAACCAACCCTTAGTTTTATATATCTTTTCTACTGGTTTTAAATCTCTTATTTCATTTATTTCCACTCTTTTATCATTTACTTCCTTCTACTGACTTTGGGCTTCATTTTTTCTTCTTTTTCTAGTTCCTTCAGTTGTAAAGATAGATTGTTTGAGCTTTCTCTTGCTTCCGAGGTAGACCTGTAGTGTTACGATCTTTCCCCTTAGAAGTGCTTTTGCTGTATCTCAAAGATTTGGGTATGTTGTATTTGTTTTTTGTTTTGTTTGTTTATTTTGGTCTCTAGGTATCTTTTGATTTCTCCCTTCCTTCCTTTGCTGACCCATCATTGGTTTTTCAGTAGCATGTTGTTTAATCTCCACATTTTTGTGTTTTTTCCCCAGTTTTCTCATAATTGAGTTCTAGTTTCATACCATTGTGATCAGAGAAGATGCCTGATATGATTTCAATCTTCTTGAATTTATTAAGACTAGTTTTGTGGCCTAACATATGATGCATCCCAAAGAATGTTCCATCTATACTTGAGAAGAATGTGTTCTCTGTTGCTTTGGGGTGGAATATTCTGTTTATGCCTGTTAAGTCCATCTGGTCTAATGTGTTAAGGCCATTGTCTCCTTATTCATTTTCTGTCTGCATGATTTACCCATTGATGTAAATGGGGTATTAAAGTCCCTTGCTCTTTCTGTACTGCTGTCAAGTCCCCCCTTAAGGTCTGTTAATATTTGTAGATCTTAGAGCTCATACGTTTGGCGTATATATACTTATACGTGTTATGTATCTTTTTGTTTAATGGGCCCCTTTGTCATTATGTAATACCCCTTCTTTGTCTATTATTAGTCTTTGTTTGAAAGTCTCTCTCGTCTGCTAGGAGCATAGCTACACCAGCTTTCTTCTTGTTCTCATCTGCATAAAACATCTTTTCCCATCATCTCATTTTCGGTCTACAGGTCCCCACTTCTGAGGAATAAACTCTGTTTTTTCCCGAGCCTCCTCTTGCGGCTGCGCATGACTGACTGTCTCATACAAGAATACAAAACACGGCTGCAAGCAGCGAGGCTGAGGTCAGGGCCAGAAGTGCACGCACAGAAGCTCAGCTCAGGGGAGTGTCACTACCTGCCATTTGAGATTGCACGAGGAGGAGGGGGAAGGGCTGGCAGCACCCCCAACACACATACTCCCTCTGGGCAGCAGGGCAGCCGGCACCTCCATACAGTGGAGCGGGAACCCTCTTACCCAGCAGGGCCGTGTTGTCCAGGAGTACCCTTCCTCTGTCTGCAGACTCCTCGGTATGGACATCCCCCACGAGCAGCAGCTTGATGGCCTCCTGCTTCACCCCGTCAAAGAAGTTGGACTGGATAGCGCGAGACACGGACCGGGCCCCGTCCTTCAGCTTCCCCACCTGCCGTGAGCCAGACCACAGGCTGTGAGAGGGGTCCGTGCAGGCCCTCCCTTGCCCCCCGTGGTCTGCCCCTACCTTAGCCTTCCCCTCCAGGGCCCGGCTGCCCGTGAGCATCTTGCTCAGGCTGTGCCCATTCAGAGACCACATGGCTTTGAAGGACTCCACGAAGCGGTCAGCAATGGGCTTGGAGTTCAGCCCCAGGCTCTCGAGCTGCAGGTGGAGAACCTGGGTGGCAAGAAAGGGACAGGTGTCACTGTCTGCTCACCTGGAAGCTCCTGGCTGCCACAGCTGCCTCGGGTGACTATCTCAGGGAGCTCCTTATTTGGCAGATTCTGGGTCGCCCTGCACCCCTCTAGAGACTGAGGAATGCTCACAGCAAAGAACAGGACTTCCCACCACAACTCACCCCTATTTCGTCCAACTTTGTCTTTATCGTTCCACCAGCCCTCCCCTGGCTCCCTTACTCCGGACCACCTCCCGACGCCCCACCCCTGAGCAGCAGAGGGGTGGCGAGCGAGCAGGGAGAGCTGGCAGGCAGCAGTGACTCCACCCCTCCTCCCAGCAGTGAGCCAGGAGAGGTCGCCCAGGCACTGGGCCAGCGGGCCACGGGACAGGCTCCGGTCTCCCTCCCAGGCTTCCGATCATCTCAGCCAGCCTCACGCTGCCCCTGCCAAACTGTATTCATGGTAATTGTGACACAGAACTACTGTTTCTCAAGGTGTCACCTGGACCTCTGTGCCACCATCTCCGGGATGCACTCCCAAAAGTGTGCCTACAAACGGGATGAAGGCATGCTGTGAATGGGCAAGCCAGCCGCCCAGGAGCACCTCTCGGATGCCTGCCACATCTCTGCCCCACCTCCTCACAGGTAGAAAGTTAGCCCAGTGATGTCACCCTCATATCTTGCTGACGGAAGGCATGGGACACGGCCCGGGTGGCCCGAGGGGCTTCACGACGCAGGGACAGACCTCGAGTGCAATAAAGCTCTGCACGGTGTTGGTTCGGTCCAGGCAATCGAGACAGTTCATCCGCAGCGTGCCTTTCTGAAAACTTAGGAAAACGAGAAATGCAAATGGTTACAAGTTGTGGTCAGGGGAACGACAACCATAGAACAATGGCCTGTAGACTCCCAAACAAAATGTACCAGGAGTCACCTATTCTAGTGGTCCCCCAGAACCCCCGGCATACACCCTGAGGGACCCCAGCACCGCTGGAGTGGCACGTACCCTCTCAGCAGTCTGCACACCTGGGTCATTATAAAATACGCCAATTCTCATCATTTGCCACAGTCACGTTCCAGAAAGCTGCCGTGAACAATTCGTGCGTCGTACCATTGGCAGATCAGCAAATGCTGAACTACTGCTTCTAGAAGAATGCGGGGTGAGGTTCCCCCGAGTCTCTGTTCACACATCTTCATCAGATGATCGACATGTAACCTTGTTTTATGTGTATTTCTGTGTAAAGCCACCTTAATACAGATCGTCGATCCATTAACCCTGAACTCGCAGCCAACAGCACATAACACACCCGAACACGGCTTCTCCATCACACGTATTTCCCCCATTCGGCACATCACAGCCTTCCTGCGCTCGGGAACACCGGGCGGCGCTTAGCTCTATGTTTGGGGGCCATTTTAAACAGTGAAATCACCAATAAGATGCATAAAAATGTGACCGCGTGGCACTAAACAGACCACAGAAAGGACACTTTCTAGTAGAAGTGCTGAAACAGAAGGCACAGCATCGCCTTACACCCTGAGTGACTGCAATTCTTCACGGTTCTGAGCAGGTCTGTGACGACCGTGATGGGGCCATAAGGATGGATTTGGGGGGTTACAAAAAAATTTTAGCAAGTGGACAAATCTGCAAATACAGAATCCGTGAAAAGTGAGGATCGACTGCATTGTGACTTGAGGAAAGCAGGCTTCCTTTTTCCGCTCAGCTCTGAGCAGGAAACTCCAGACCCCAGTGTCCTCGGGCAATGGGGCTCATGCCAACTGTCCCCTTCACTCATGTGGGCTTTCATCAGTTTGGGCAATAAGTTCTTTTTCTTTTTTTTTTTTTTAATGTTTATTTGAGAGAGTGAGTGAGCATGGGGGAGAGGGGGAGAGAGGGTAAGAGAGAATCCCAAGCAGTCTCCGTCCTGTCAGCGTAGAGCCCGATGTGGCACTCGAACTCACAAACCATGAGATCATGAGCTGAGATGAAATCAAGAAGTGGACGCTCAATCGACTGAGCCCCCCAGGCGCCCCTCGATGATACGGTCTATGGTCACCGTAACTCTATGTTTCAGCCTAGTCCATTTATTAATAATTTATTTTGCCAGAAAACCATGCTTCACCATCTTCTCACAAACCTCAAGAGCACGTTCTGAAGGTGGGAAGGCGAAGGACGAGGCTGGAACCCGGGACCCCCCCACATCCCTGAGCCTGTGCTCCAGGAAACTGCAAGGGCAGCTGAGCAGCAAGGGGGGCGCCCAGCCCCGGAGGCCCCCGGCCGCTCCACTAGTCACCAGGCGGGAGCATGAGGACGCAGGTGGAGACTCACCGTGGACTTACATTCTCGCCCTTGGTAAACACACCAAAGTCATCCCAGTGGAGCTTCAACTGGGGCCTCAACAGGTTCTCCAACTTCTCTAGCTTCCCGCCTTTGGCAAGTTGATGGAAGTCAAAGTTTATCATAGGCGTGTCGCCGGCGTGGCAAGAAGCCCAGAGCAACTTCTGAAAGTGGAAAGGGAAAGGGTGGCAGGGGAAGGAGGGAAGGAACGCAGTGACAGCACAGCTGGAGCCGTGTGGCTCCCCAAGGCACTCGCTCGAGCACACGGTTTAGCTTTAAGGCATATGGTGGACCAAGCTGTTCATCGGTCCTGACCCTGAGAGAGAAGAACAAAGACTTGGAGGACCATACCACACAGAGCATCTTGCCTGCAGAAGGGGAGAAGGTCCACCCTGGGCAAAACACAGCCAGAGCAGGTCTGGCTCCGTGGGGCAGCTCACAGCCCTGTACTGACATCACCCTCCTGCAGGACTCTTGGGCGGGCGCTGATGATGGAAGGACCACTCTGTTCTGCAGGCACCCAAGCGCCACGGGCCCATTAGGGGCAGGGAGGCCCAGCAGGCTGTGGAGCTCATAATGCAGCTCCCTGTTGCCCTGGTAACCGGTCCCATACTGACAAGTGAAGCCTCAGGTGGGTGGGCTCAGAGGTGTCTAGTTCTCCCGTCAAGGTCCTCTGGATCCCCGTGAAGGGAGATGCCTGAGGCACAGCCCAGTAAAACTTCAGGATGGGGGTGACCGGTGGCCAGGGCCAGTGGGCCCAGGCTGGCACCTGACCTGGAAGGGAGGCGGGGCCAGAGATGGGGACACATAGCAGGTGGGCTCCAGGCAGCTTGGTACTCCCGACCGAGGCCTCTCTTCCACACGAGGAACCTCCCTGGCCACTCCTTGGCTCTCTTGAGAGTCCCGTGATAGAAGATGAACCGGGTGCCTTGCCAGAGCACCTGGTCCCTGGTCTGTCCCACCCCAGGCCCTCCTGCGTAGTTTCAGGTCAGGCTTGTCCAGAGAGTCTAATGACTCTGAAAGACTAGAAGGACTTTAAGCCTTGTGGTCCCTCCAACTCAAAGTCCCCATCCACTGTGAGCCAGAATGCCAATCAGTGCGTGGCTGCGAGTGACGGGAAAGTCTGGCTATGAAAAAGAAGTCAGCTGAGCTGACTAGCGTACCTCTTAGCGACTTTACATTTTGGAGCGAGCACCTTGGTTAGTTGTGGCCTGAGGGACTGCAGGTTGCAAGCTGGCAGCCGGTGCACGGGCCTCGGGGCTGAGGGAGCCACAGCTCTACGTGACACCGGCCGGTCACCTCCAGGTGGCATCCACCTCCTCCCTCCTACCTGCCCAGCAGCCCACCTTCCTCCTGCTGGGCCACTGGACCACGGCTGCCTCCAGCCCCGCTAGTGACAGAGGAGCTTGTCAGCAGGGGGCACTTCCATCAGCTGACGGGAGGACGCTGAGGACGTCCTCTCCCCACAGCTCACGGCATAAAGGGAAAAGAGATTCTTGGGTTTTCCCTTTTTCCCTTTCCTTAAAGTAAGCTGCCAACGTTGCTGCCAAGAGGGTAGGGAGGGGGGACAGCTCAGCAAGCTTGCTACACACCAAACAGGAAGAGCAGGTCTGGCCAAATGAAACTGGCCACCAGAAAGTCTGATCTGAGCACATGGCTTTTCCAAGCAGAGTGAAATGAGCACCCGCTGGGGTTCAGCTCCTACCGGCCAGAGGTTGGGGGTCAGGAAGGCAGCAAACACCGCCTCCCATGAGGCTTCGCAGGAGGAGAGGTCCGATTTCACTCTCCCCATATGTGGCTTCCCTGCCCTTGGAACAACCAGAGGGCTTCTCTCCGTGAAGTGAGGGACATGGGCCACTGAGAAAGGGGTGTGGAGGTCGCCCACAGCTCATTCTGGAACTTTTCACATAGTAGACTGAATATACACAGGAGCTCTGGGAACAGAAGGCCCCGTTTCCTTTCCTGGGTAGGCCCCTCCCCCTTACACCAGCCCCAAAAGTGCCCAGACAGCCTCAGGGAGCCCGTGGGGAGCCAGGCAAAGGAAGCTGCTTTCTGGGGCGGCCCAGACAGGGATGGGAGATTTGAAGGCCGAAGTTAAGCAGGAGGAAATCATGTAAGATTCCCTGCTTTACACTGAGCGGGAGCCCTTAAGAGCTCCACCGAGTGCCCCGCAGGTGTCTGGGTGAGCTCACCAGGAGGCGCTGACCAGCAGCAGAGCCAGACCAAGCAAGGGAAGGGGAGCTCAGGCGCCCTGAGCAGTCAGGGATTGCGGGGCGAGGCCCAAACGTGTGCGGGTGTACGTGTGTCCAAGAGAACCAGGCAAAGGGGCCTGGCTATGCAGAGCCCTCAAAGCCCCAGTGTGAGTCTGGAGGAAGCACAGCTGGAGGAGGGAGATGCTTTGTTTTGACTTTGAGCAAATTCTCTAACCATCAGTTCATAAACATTAAATTTCGTACATCAGGAGCCCAAATCACCTAAGGCTATAGAGCTGATGGGGAAAAACTCCCAGACGCGGCGAGAGCAGTGCTATTGTTCCCAGTCCTGCACAGAAGCTTGCCTCTGAGCAGGGGCCCCTCACCCAACGCCCCCAGGGCCTTTACCTTGAAGGCTCTGTTGAGCACCTCCTCTCCGCCTCTGCTCCCCAGCAGGTTCACGACCACTTGCTTCCCATACTGCTCCTTCAGAAGCACCATATGCCTACAACGGAGCAGGGCGGCACCGTGAGCCCACATCACCAGGACAGAGGCTGACGGCTCCACCCTCGAGGGGAGAGGGTACAGGAGGGACCTGCATGGCACTAGAGGTCCAGGCTGAGCTGTTCTCCAGGACACAAAATGGGTGGGGTTGGGGGGGGGGTGGGGGGAGAAAACCAGTCTCTCCCAGCCACCAACCCCACTGTCAGGGACAAGCATGTCTACAGTCTGTTTGCATGAAAGGCTCGGGCCAAGAAGAACTTACAGCACATCAGACTTCTAAACAAGCAGAACGCTAGACAGAGGATATGCCGCACTTCCTGTAAAGTCCCCGTTAAATCTAGAACAGCTAACACAGCTTCATAAGGGCAACATGCACGTCTGTGAAATTAATCTCTAATTTCACTTGGTACCTTCCTTCTCTAAACTAGAAAAGCTGGTAGGAGAGCTGTTAACCTCAGTGTTTTTTATCTAAGCACATTATATTTCATTATGTTTAACCCAAACAAGAAGGCACAGTAAAATTTCAAGCTTTAGGAAAATATTCATAGATCAAGGACTTTTAAAAATACAAATGTTGAAATACTGGGGAGAGACTAATATTTATCCTTTATTACCAGCTTTTGAAAAGTTAACTTTATAATCTTAATCATGGTAGGAATGCTTAAATATAATTTAAAAAAAAACACAGGGAGAGGACAATGCAACAAGCAGATGTAAACTGTATTTTCCTCGTGCACTCTTTTGCCTAAATATGGAAAAAAGACTAGACGATGATGGCACACCACACCGTTAAAAGTGGTGGAATTTTACGTGACTTAAAATTCGTTTCTTCCTTATACATTCTTGTATTTTCTGAATTTCTAGGGTATGTTTCTTTTATAAATCCATTTTAAGTTGATTAGCACAAATGAACCAATGTCAGCCCAATAAAGGAAAAAAATCCTCTCGTGCCAACTTCGAGGGATAGCACAGTATAGTAGAATATGGATCCTGAACGGGGCAGTTTGAATTTAGGTCGTCTGCTGACTAGCTAAGGGTGAGCTCCTAGCTCCGTGTGTGTGGGAATTCTCTAGGGATGCTCCTGGCAGCCCTTTCCTCCCTGCCGCACAAGCCCGGGCTCTGTCCCCAGGGCGTGCCACACAGCAGCAACCCTGGTGAAGGTACCAGAAGAAACGGGATGTGCGTGGCTCAGCCCCTCTGGACTCTCCCGAGTCTGCCTGCCTGGGGAAGCTGTGTCCCGGCCGGAGGTCAGACCCATGGAGCCAACGGGGAGGGGCCTCTGCTCTGGTGGCAAGTCTGAGCTGCCCAGCTCTGCCGGTCACGGAATGAACACCGGTGATTCAAGGCTGAAATGTGCGGAAGCCCACAGTGGCCACGCATGCAAGCTGCCTCCCACAGTGCAGCTTGTCAGAGATCAGGCTGGCGTGTGACCCCTGCCCCCCCCCCCCACCCCCGCCCCACGCAGCGACTACACCTGTGTCTCAAAGGATTCCAAACCCAGAGGTGGATGAGAAACGATATCGCTCATCATTCATGTCAACAGCCCAAGCACCATTGATTATTCATCCCTTCTGAGCGAGTCCTTTGTACCATAAAGCTAATCCTCCTCCTGCAAAAAATGGTTTTGAGCACTAGAAGAACAAATAAAAGTGACAAGCACAGTGCTTGGCACATAGGAGTTGGGTTTTCTTTCCTTCCTTTTCATTTTGAAGCAGGATAATACACTGATCGGTGAGAAGCTAAGACTCCCCTCAGGGCTCCGGAGGCGGGGGGGGGGGGGAGCCACACTAAGGCCAGCAAGACACTCAGCCTGGCCTCCCTGCTCTGTGCACCCAGGGTCCTTCCCCTGCCTGCCCATCTCACCATTGAGTGGAGTTCTGTGGAAAACTTGGGGTGGGGGGGGGGAATTAGAAGTCAGGTTGGTTTCTGTTGGACAGCATCTTTCTCATATTGAGGGCAGAAGTGAGGGGACGGCAATGTCCACCTACAACTGCAGGTGCGGGCAGCTCCGAGCAAAGACAGGGAGGAAGGAGCAGGGGTCCAGTGTCCCGTACAGGTGAGACCCAGGCACCGCCCCCAGAAAAGGGTTAATACTTCCATCCAAACTCTACCAGCAAGACAAGATCCCCTTCAGGCCCACACAGCCAAAGGACCCCACTTCCCTCCCACAGACGGCAGGTGGGCAAGAGGCAGTAGTGAACAACCTACTGAACGGTACGGCACTGGCCACAGGTATTCTGTGGGGCTCAAACTACCCACGGAAAGGGGATTTGTGTGGGGCAGGTGGGGGCATAAGGGATTTACTCTGGACCAAGCACATCACAGAACAGAGAAACTCCTGAGAGCCCCCTGATGTGCCAGAGATGGGGGGCACCTCCAGGAACCCGTGGCCCAGCTCCTCGGGGGGACCCCAGCACCCACTGAGGTGGGTCTGCCAGAGAATCGGATGCCCGCGCTCCCACATGAGACTGAAATGAGCGCATTGGGCAGCACCCAGCGTGAGGCCAGGCAGCTCCTGCCCCGGCCCCTGCCCGTGAGAACACACAGTCTCAGCTGCCTCTTGGCCAGAAAGCTTTAGGAAGGAAGCCTGGAGTCAGCCACATTTTCAGTGGCAGCTGCTGGTCAAAGGGCCTACAGTCTTTTTTTTTTTTTTTTTTTTAATATTTATTTTTGAGAGAGACAGAGCACGAGCGGGGAAGGGGCAGAGAGAGAGGGAGACACGGAATCTGAAGCAGGCTCCAGGCTCTGAGCCGTCAGCACAGAGCCCGACAGGGGGCTCGAACCCACAAACCGTGAGCCTATATGACCTGAGTCAAAGTCTGACACAACCAACTGAGCCACCCAGGTGCCCCAAAGGGCTTGCGGTCTTGAAGGGGCTCCTGTGAGAAAAGAGGGGGCTTATCCTCTCGGGTGTACACACTAGCAGGATATAAAAATGCTGAAGTTGGGTGTAAATGTTCCTAAAATATATGCATATTTTTTAAAAGCTCATAAACACGAGGCTTTTGAAACAAGCCCAGCATGCAGGTGTCTTCCTTTCTACTTGTAGTCAGCTTGGAAGGAAGGACATTTCCAATTATGTTTTCCATTTCTGAAGAACACTGAATGCAGATCAGTGTCTCCTCAAACAACTCCATGCACACAGTGCACAGAACATGTTAACAGTGTTCTGAACACAGGCAACGGCATTTTCATTAGCAGACTTCACATGTCCTCAGAGGGAAAGCCTGCTGGTTGTGACGTACCCATCAGGGGTCAAGGTCGGGCTGCTGTTACCCATCTGCAGAACACAAGAAGGGTGCACACAGACTGAAGGTCCATGTGGAGATTCAGGCAGAAGGATTAAAATGCTTTAAAAAATCGCTCCTGGAATTTTTATGACATTTACTAATTTTTTAAATTAGCGTTTAGATCAAAATTGCAAATATCTTAAGAAGCGATTAACTATTTCAAATACAAGTTATGGTTTAGGTTAGCGATGGCTGTTCTTAAGCAAGTTGTGTAACGGTCCAGTTTGTGGTTCAGAAAACAAACTCCAGGGGCACCTGGGTGGCTCAGTCGGTTAAGCATCTGACTCTTGATTGTAGCTCAGGTCATGATCTTGCGGTTTGTGAATTCGAGCCCTGCGTCGGGCTCTGAGCTGACCGCGCGGAGCCTGCTTGGGATTCTGTCTCCCTCTCTCTGCCCCTCCCCTGCTTGTGCTATCTCTCTCTCTCAAAAATAAACAAACATTAAAAAAAAAAAAAAAGGAAAATGAAATCTCTATCTGCCAAATGTTCTTCTAGAATGCTATGTAAAAAGCTAATAGTGAAATCCTTAGTAGTAGGAATTGGAAGTTAGAATACTTTTTAACTTCTTACTTTATGCCTTCTATATTATAGCTTTTTAAATCTTGAAATATATTTTTATTTACTTTAAAAAAATTTTTTAACATTTATTAATTTTTGAGAATGAGAGAGACAGAGCATGAGCAGGGGGAGGGGCAGAGAGAGAAGGAGACACAGAATCAGAAGCAGGCTCCAGGCTCTGAGCTGTCAGCACAGAGCCCAACACGGGGCTTGAACTCATGGACTGCGACATCATGACCTGAGCCAAAGTCGGACACTCAACCGACTGAGCCACCCAGGCACCCCTGAAATATATTACTTTTAAAAGAAAAAGAAGCAGCTACAAATATCCTATAGATTATCCCTTGTTAACTAGGACAAAGGAATAAAGCTTCATTAAGAAGGAACTGGGCAGATAAAATAATTGCCAAGTGTAACCTCAGTATTAATGAACTTTCAGGGAACTCCGAGAGTCACTAAATGTCCCATTCTATAAACTCCCTTCTTGCGCAAAGAACCAAAGTAAAAGGCAGATGCAGGTCCGGGGTCTGGGGCGGCCCCCTCCCCCTGCTGTCCCTGTGGCACTGTCTGATGGGGCAGGGGGACAACTCCCAAGGATGGTCCCAGACAACCCTACCTGTCGAAAGCAGGGGCATTGGCTTCTAGGCCTCTATTGAGTCTCAGATGATGAGAGCCAACCTAAAGCAAAGAGAAATAACATTAGTGATTCCTCCTGTTCCGTGAACCCAGGAAGTGATGGTCTTCCCACGTCGCCCCCAGTGCCAGCCAGGCTGCAGCCTCTCGCCCCTCTATGACCTATTCACAGATCAGGTAGACCAGCGCTGAACTTGGGTCTCAAAGCCCGAGCCTGGCTGTGCTGCAGCCCTGTCCTAACGCTGCATGGACCACACCGGCTGGAACCCTTCCAAAGGCAGAAGAGATACTTCAGGGTCAGTGCATGAGGCCCATGTCAGACCTGCAGAGCAGAGGTGAGGCTAAGCCAATCAGGGAGCATGAAACTACTTCTCAACCTCCTCTGCAACTCCAGAGACCCTAACCCCCCCTAAAACCTGAGTTATGGCTACCTGCAAACTAATTTGCCTTATTATTTAGAATTACCTATTTAACATCAAAAGCTTAAAAAATAAACTTATAAAACTATATAGTGTTATGGGGCACTTGGGTGGATCAGTTGGTTGAGCGTCTGACTCTTAGTTTCAGCTCAGGTCATGATCTCATAGTTTGTGGGTTCTAGTCCAGCCCACATCGGGCTCTGTGCTGGCAGTGTGGAGCCTGCTTGGGATTCTCTCTCTCCCTCTCTCTGCCCCTCCCCCACTCATGCTCACTCTCTACTCAAAATGAAAAAAAAACAACTGTATATTGTTATTGGAGACAGCTTGAAAGGCCCTCTCTGGACAAATCTGGGACAATTTGATCACTGAACTAGAAAGGACAGTAATGGATTATAATTTGATAATAAAATAGGAATCCATGAATCTACACGGATGAGAGCCAGCTGGCTGGCTGGATGAGTGAGCGGACAGAGAGGTGGGCAGGTGGATGGGGAAGAAGGGAGGGCTCTTCCTTACAGCTGAACACCAACTGATAAATGTGGAGAGAGCGGTGGGGGAAAAAAATCATTTTATAGCCGCCATAGTAAAGGATGGTTCAGCAAAAACCACTCACTGATCATAAATGTTAAGGGAGAGGCTGATGAGGAATAGGATGCTTTCATGGTCTCAGAGTCTCTCCTGGAGGCTTATTAGTTGAAAAAGATGACACATTAAGTGAAGAAATGGAGTAGCACCTTGCCTGAGTGACCAAAATTAACATCACTAACGAGGGGGCACATGGACACCGTGGGCTTCCAGATGGGACACCCTGACAAGGATGTGGTCTCAGGGATCCACACCCTAAACCTGATCACAGTGAAACCCCTGGAAACCCCCACTTGAGGCACTTCCAACTTAAAGGAAAAGAAGACATGTGTTCCCCAAAAATGTCAATGTCACAGGAGACAGGAAGGGAGAGGAACTGATCCAGATCAAAGGAGACTAGAGATGGGACAGCTACATGCAGGACGGGGTCCTGGCCTGGATCCCGGACTGAAGGGGCAACAGTGCCACGGCAGACACTACAGAAACAACTGATAAATCTGAAACGTGGACTGGACGTTAGATTAGAGCACTGTACCACTGTACACGTGCTGAGCATGCGCCTCTCCTGCGGTGATGCAAGAGAACATATTTGCTCTTGGGAAAAACGTCCTGACGTACTAAGTAAGGAGACATGATGTGTGTGCAACGTGCTCTCCAGTGGTTCGGAAAATAAGGGAGAGCATGTGCGGGGGGCAAGAGGCTAACCTAGAGAGAATCTGGGGACAGGACACATGGGAGTTCGCTCTCCTGTTCCTACAACTTTTCTGTAGGTCTGGCATCATCTTTTTTAAATTATTTTTAAATTTTTAAAAATTTTTATTTTTAAGAAAGAGGCAGACAGAGCACAAGCAGGGGAGGAGCAGAGAGAGAGGGAGACCAAGAATCTGAAGCAGGCTCCAGGCTCTGAGCTGTCAGCACAGAGCCTGACGTGGGGCTCAAACCCCTGAACCGTGAGATCACGACTTGAGTGGGAATCGGATGCTCAACCAACTGTGCCACCTGGGTGCCCCAGGCCTGGCATCATTTTAAGATAGAACGTTTCTTGAAGTATATTGTTGGGCTTTGCTTGTTGTTGAACATTACGAACATACTGTCTCTGGATTCATCTGCACCATCAGACATAGTCATCACCGAATGTGGGGGGAGTGTTATTGACAAGTTTTACCGTCACAGGTAACACATCTGTCCCTCTTCATACCTGAGGAAAGAGCCACTCCAGGTGACTGGAATAACTTAGAAATGACTGAGATTAGGCGTGTCTGTCTAAACAATTCTACAAATAAAGTCCCAAGTAGCTTTTGGTCCTAAGTAATCTTGGGAGTTCTTAGGAAAGGCTAAACCAACTGCTTTCATTTTGCCACTGTGTTTATTCTGCACTCCTTTTCCCAACGGCATCAATCCCTTGCTGAGAAAATGTGATAATTCCAGAAACTTCCACAGCCTGAGTTCTGAGAAGACTACTCCATCCCGCACTCTAAGGCCAGTCAGCTCCTGTCTTTCTTCTGATCTTGTAAGGCAGGCGCCTGCAGAAAGCAGGGCTAAGCTCCTCTCAGCCACCATCTGTGAGCTCCCTGACTCAGCCTCACAGCTGAGGCTCCCTCACAGCTCCCTGTGAGTCAGCCTGTCCATCAGGGCAAGAAGTCTCCCCTGGATAAGCTGCGGCTGTGTTTAGAACCCTTCCCAGAGGAACACAGTAAGGGGACAGTAGAGAAACAATGGTTCAGGGTTCAGAAGCCTGGTTTTAAGTCATGACAAGTTCTATTACTGGATGCATCTGCCTCTCCCTGAATCATACCCCAAAGTTTCTTCTTCCCACAGGTAGGAATTTCAGCCACAGATGACTGGACTCAAGAGTGTCCAACCCCTGGGCTCTACGTTCCTCCATTACGACAATTACTCAGTCCAGAATGGAGTTCGTGAGCTCATCCTGCCACCTGGAGTCAATGTGACACCGGGTACCATGGAGAGATGGGAGACCCAGAATTCCCTGTCCTTGAATGCCCCTGGTCTAGAGAGGCCAGAAACACACTTTAAGGTTATTAACAAGTCTGTGTAACAAGTGCCAAGTGATTTGATGGGCACTGTGCTCCTACACAGCTACTGAGGACAAGCAGAGTAATAGGATGAGATGTAGCAGGTTCCCAAGCACATCAGCGGGTTTGGGGAAGGCGAGGACCAGACAGAAAGCCATCTGGAGTCTCCCAGAGTGGAGAGGGCACAGCTCGCCTGGGCCATGGCACGTCCCTCTGTGCCATTGGCCTGCCCCTGTCACTCCAGGCTTTGACAACCATCCATGTGGATGGGGCCAGGCAGGACCACCACAGGCATGTTCCCGTCCCCTACAGCAGTCAGTGCAGTGTCACTGCTGATGACAAACTTTCCTGAGAACACTAAGAAATCAAGGGCACCACCCACCATGAAGGACCAGGGCAGTGAATGGGCAGAATGGATCCCCGGCTCTAGTGTTTCTCAAAGTGTGGTCCCTGGACCAGCAGCTTCAGTACCCCCAGGGAAGCTTGTTAGAAATGCAGATTCTCGGGGCTCCTGGGTGGCTCCGTGGGTTAAGCATCCCACCCTTGATTTCAGCTCTGGTCATGATCTCACAGTTCATGAGTTCGAGCCCCATGTTGGGCTCTGTGCTAACAATGTGGAGCCTGCTTGGGATTCTCTCTCCCTCTCTCTCTGCCCCTCCCCTGTCTCCTCCCCTCTCTCAAAATAAATAAACATTAAAAAAAAAAAAAGAAAAGAAACGCAAACTCTCAGACTGAATGAAAATCTGTGGGGGTGGGGCAAGGAATCGGAGTGTGTGCACCCGATTCCTCCAGGGGATGCGTGGGTGCACGCAGGTGCGCTCCAGGTTAGGAGGCTCTGGCTTCCACTCATCTCCCTCGACTCCTTCTTGCTCGGGGTGCAGATGCCTGTGAGCCAACAAGGAAACAAGCCGCCACGGCCACGGGCGCCCTGCTTCCTGGGGCATCACGGCCTCCTGGAGCGGAAGGGCCCCAGGCAGAAGCCAAGCCTGGGACATTCTCTCAGGAGACCACCCTTCCACCAGCACCCCTTTGGTCTGGTCGCCTTAGGCCTCACATCCAGCCGTCACATCTGTCCTGCTGACACTGACCTGCACCTCTCCTCTGTGCTGTCACACAGTCCTGAGGCCACTGTGTGTCAGAAGCCTTGAGGAGGAGCCTCAGGAGGGAGGGGGTGGGCCAAATGGGGCAAGGCGGGGGGGCAGGCTTCCAGCCATGGGCTGAGTAAGGCATGGGAATAAAAGGCACAGCATAGGGAATACAGTCAATGGTACCGTAATAGCTGGTACGGGGACAGATGGTGGCTACATCTGTGGTCGGCAAAGCAGAATATAGAGATGGGGAATCACTAGGTTGTACTCCTGAAACTAACGTAATCCTGTAGGTCAAGTATACTCAAATAATAAAACGATTCACACACACACACACACACACACACACACACACACACACACGGGAGCTGCAGTTGGGGGCTAGAATGAAATCAGCATTGGCGTAGGTGCACTGGGACTGACGGCCACCGCTGCTTTCAGGATCCCCTCTCTCTCCTCACCATCCTCCGAGTCTCCGCGGTAAGTGCATGCTTGGCCAATCGGTCCTGGCTGGTCCCTGACGCCATTAGTTTATGCTTGAAATCACAGATGGAGGAAGGGGAGTCAGCAGCAGGGACAGCCAGTCTCAAGGATGCGTGGCTGCGTGAGTCAAAGCAGAGTCTGCTCGGCACCCGAGAAAGTCCCGTAACCACGAATGGCATCTCGGCACCTGTCCCCGTGCGCCACTGGCCTCCCGTAGTTACGCTCTCCTCTGGACCGCCGCAACGGTCCCGCCGGGGGTCTTTACCTTTGGTCTCCCCGCTCCACACTGAAACCTCCTGCGCCTGTGTCGGGGCGGGTCACCCACCCCCGGAACCTGTCCACGCCATGGTCCACCGCGCTGCAGCCAGCTCCCTCCACCTCACCTGCAGACCGCGTGTGCAACACTTCCCAGCGTCAAGTGCAATGATGTCAAGCTGGTAGCTTGAAACTGGCCAAGACAGGAGTTTCACATCAGAGAAGTGGGCTAATGCTACAAATCCAAGCTTCTCTCTCCTGGCACTAAAAAATCTGCTTTATCAACCAATCACTGAGTGGGTCTCAAACATTCCCACACACTGGAGTCATCTAAGGGTCTTCAGAAAGTACTGATGCCTGGCTCCCACCCCCAGACGTTGTGATTGAATTGGGCTAGCAATGCAACCTGGGTATCAGGAGTTTTGTAAGCTACCCGGGCGAGTCTAAAGTGCAGCCTCGTCAGAGCACCCTTCCTTCAGCAGCTCCTGGAGTAAAACGTAAGCTCCTTAGCGTAACGTGCAGAGCCCATCTTGATCTGGCCCTTGCCTGCCTTTCCAGTCTGACCTCTGGTCGTGGCCCCCCCCCCCCCCCCCCCCCGCCTTGGGCTGCAGGCAGCAAGCCATGCTGCTCCCTGGACACACCGTGACCCCCAGGCTGCAGCGCCCGCACGTGTAGACAGCTCTGCAAGGCTACCTTCCTTGTCTGATCCCTCCCGAGTCGGCTCAGACACCCACCCCCTCAGCTTGAGAGTGGGGGGCTGGCTCTCCCCGGAGAGGCCCCAGGGATCCTGGCCTTCCTCTCTCATGGGCTCTACTCATACAACACCATCATGACCCGTCCCCTTCGGGCTATGAGGTGAAGCGCCCCCACGTACCCACAGACGCTCAGTGAGCCTGGTCACTGGGTCTCATGTCTTGATAGAGAGGTACGTGCACACTGTCCCCACCTCACAGGCCTCATGGAGACGGGGGAAGCTCTCACACCACTCTCTGGGTGCAAAGAGCCACGCTCTCCCAACGCAACTTGTGTTCTCTTCTCTTGGTTATTATTTTTTATGTTAACAATACCAACAGCTACCACTTATGTGCTCTCCGGGTTCTGGACACTGCACTGAAGTCTACTGTGTGCTATGATAGCTCCATAACCCCAGGAGGTCGATTGTTAACCCCGCTTCCAGAAGAGTAAACTAAGGTTTAGCAAAAATAGGAACTTCTCAGGGCTTTCTTTTTTGAGATAAGAACTTTTTTCCTGAGATAAAAACTTGTTGAAAGTATACGGTCCCTAAGAAGGGGAGCCAGAATTTGAATGGCAACCAGGTCCCATAACTGGTAAAGTTTATGCTTGGAATCACATGAGAAGCTACCTTGCGATCTTGTTTCTTTCGGTGATGGTTGTCGGTAAGGAGCCGCATACAATCACACGAGACCCGGGGGCCGCGGTGCACGTGCAACTCTATCCTGGGTTCGGTTCCTTTTCATTACGAGTATCTTTCCCTCACCCCAACCTCTTCATTGTTTTTGAAACTGTTGTGATGGCAATGGAGTACTTCGTGGCAATGAGAAAGAATGAAACATGGCCCTTTGTAGCAACGTGGATGGAACTGGAGGGTGTTATGCTAAGTGAAATAAGCCATACAGACAAAGACAGATACCGTGTTTTCACTCTTATGGGGATCCTGAGAAACTTAACAGAAACCCATGGGGGAGGGGAAGAAAAAAAAAAAGAGGTTAGAATGGGAGAGAGCCAAAGCATAAGAGACTCTTAAAAACTGAGAACAAACTGAGGGTTGATGGGGGGTGGGAAGGAGGGAGGGGTGGGTGATGGGTATTGAGGAGGGCACCTTTTGGGATGAGCACTGGGTGTTGTATGGAAACCAATTTTTTTTTTTTTTTCAACGTTTATTTATTTTTGGGACAGAGAGAGACAGAGCATGAATGGGGGAGGGACAGAGAGAGAGGGAGACACAGAATCGGAAACAGGCTCCAGGCTCTGAGCCATCAGCCCAGAGCCTGACGCGGGGCTCGAACTCACGGACCGTGAGATCGTGACCTGGCTGAAGTCGGACGCTTAACCGACTGCGCCACCCAGGCGCCCCTGGAAACCAATTTGACAATAAATTTCATATATTGAAAAAAAAAGAAAGAAAGAAAGAAACTGTTGTGATGGCTTATAGAGATCCTTTTTGGGACCAAAAACGAAAAAAAAGAAGTACAACCACACAAATGAGCACACATGGTGCCACGTTCCAGAAGCCTAGTAAATGGGTCTAACAGGGAGGAAGCGAATGTAGGCAAGGTGGGAAGGACAAAGGGGACGAATCTACTGTGCATCCTCCTCCGGCTGGTGATGTCATACGAAGCTTCAAAACAGAGACCTAACTCACCTTTGCGAGACATTTCTGCACACATGTTACAGGGGAGGAAGATTCTAAAGTGACACTTGGCGGGGGGCGGGGGGAGGTGGTGGGGGGAGATGCCTGGGTGGTTCAGTCAGTTAAATGTCTGACTCTGGATTTTGGCTTGGGTCATGATCTCTCAGTTTGTGAGTTTGAGCCCTGCATCGGGCTCTGTGCTGACAGTGCAGAGCCTGCTTAGGATTTTCTCTCTCTGCCCTCCCCTCCTCACTTTCTCTCTCTCTCTCTAAAAATAAATAAATAAACTTTAAAAAAATTCTTAAAGTGACATGGGGAGCAAAATCTTCAATGGACTAAGAGTATATTACAAATATACTCTCAGGGGTGCCTGGGTGACTCAGTCGGTTAGGTGTTCGACTTTGGCTCAGGTCAGGATCTCGCAGTTCATGGGTTCAAGTCCCATGTCCGGCTCTGTGCTGACAGCTCAGAGCCTGGAGCCTGCTTCAGATTCTGTGTCTCCCCTGCTCACGTTCTGTCTCTCCCTCTCTCAAAAAATAAACGAACATTTTTAAAAATTAAAAAAAAATTTTTTTTAAAAGTTTAAAAAATATACTCTCTATCTAACCATACTAAGAGAGCCATTAGCTTCAAGGGTAAAATTTCAGTGTGGTGATTTATAAACTGTAAACCTATTTACATGGTAAAGATGAGATTGTTAAAGGTACACGGTTGCCAGAAACGGCACCAGATCCAGGAGTTTACAAGGAAGGCACCGTGGCCGTGAAACCATGCAGACTCATCACTCTGAGTCTTCTCTGCCTGCCCCCACCCTATGCCCTAAACCCGGCAGGGCTCATTGGTTCCCGGGGACAGCCCCGTGAGGGTGCTACCCGCCAATTTAAGACACGAACCATTCACCCAAAAATCTTTGCATCTTTCAAGTCACCTAAGAAGGGGGTGGGGGGTTCCAAATGGAGAAAAACAACCAGAATCAATCTTCAGGCTTAGCTATTGAGAGTTCAGGGAGGGGCACTGCAGAGCATCACTGAAAGCTGCCCCCTGGTCCCCTGTGAAGATGATCTAATCTCTCTTTGATGGTGGACGGGATTTAGAGGATAAACACGGGTGTCAGACCCAAAGGTTAGCAAATCCTTAATAAGATTAATGGACACTAAAGCCTTTTGAAACCTATTCTGTAGAAACCACGGAGGCTCTGGAGAAGCACAAGTGTTATGAGTCTAAAAGGGGGTATCATTGCCGAAAAGCGGGCCAGCCAAGCCCCACGGACACTGCCCGTGTCAGATGGAGGGACAGCTGCTTCATGGCAGGGTCAGGCTGCATCTGGGGCCTCCAGTGGGTCAGGCCGGGGACCAAAGTTAGGGGACTGACAAACCAGTGTTGCTTTGCTTTGGGAAGAGGGAGACCAGAACATGGAGAGTCCGAAAAACGGGATGGAAGATCCCAAAGAGCCGGAATGCCTCAGACAAGACACAAGGGACTCCTCCTCGAAGGTCTGGGGCAGCAGACTCACTCTGGGGCGTCCCCTGCAACGCCCTGCAGACAGACACATAGCGTGCAAGGCAAGGAGGAACTCAGCATCTCAGAGATCTTGGAATAAGGACCCACGACTGGGTGCGAGGAAGAAGTGGATGAATTTCAAAGGCTCCTTCCCAAATCCCAAGACTACCATGATTGCCCCCAATTTCTGGATTTCCTAAAATCTTCACAGGAAACACAACATGGTCTCCTGCTTCCTTTTTACCCATCATTTGACATTTGCTAAATACAGAGTTCCAGGAGTTTCAGAAGGAAAACTCTGAATCTAAAGAAAGTCAAGTTTCAAAAACCCTTTTGGAATGTTCTGGAACAGGCAAATCTATAGAGATAGAAAGTAGACTAGCAGTTGCCTAGGCCTGGGGGAGAGCTGGGAGGGTGGTGGGGGTCGAGGTGACGGCCAGTGGGCACAGGGCTGTTGGTGGGGATGAGTCCTCTAAAATTAGGCCATGATGATAGTTATATGACTGTGTAAATGCACTAAGAACCATTGAATTGTACACTTCAAAATTTTTTTAAAGAGAAAGAGACAGAGCGCGAGTGGGGGAAGTGCAGAGAGAGACACACAGAATCCAAAGCAGGCTCCAGGCTCTGAGCTGTCAGCACAGAGCCCGACGCGAGGCTCGAACTCATAGACCACGAGATCATGACCTGAGCTGAAGTCGGGCGCTCAACCGACTGAGCCACCCAGGCACCCCTGAATTGTACACTTTAAACGGGTGACGTTTATGGCATGTAAATTGTATCACAATAAAGCCATTAAAAAAAAACTAACTCTTTCGGGATGAACTATTCTCCATGTGACAATCATCCTCACGTGTGCCTCTCTATGCCACCACTCAATGCCACCAGCCATCCCCATACGTCTTCGCTGTTCCTTTCGGATAGAAAGACTGATGCTAAAAAAGCTTCCCCCTCCCCAGAGGTCACACCCCACATGACACTCATCCCTCCACCTCACTGCACAATGACAGCCATGTGGACAAAGTGCCTTCTGCTGACATGGGGTCAAGTCAAGGTCCGGGAGAGACCCGGCTGTGTCAAACACCCCCAAGAACCTGGCAGATGGCCCTGAGCGTTTTCAGGCACCACTGATGACCCAACCGCCATCACACAGAGCCCTCGGTAAGAGGAGCCGAAGCCACACCTGGGCAGAGAGGTCTTCTGAGCACAGACGATCACTCAGGCCAGGGAGAAAGATCTGGGGTCCATGGTGAGGAGCCTCAGGTCCACTTGGTCCATGACCCTCCTGGGAAGGAACTCACTGGATGAGGCAGTGCAGAGTTCCATTGACGACAAACGTGTTCTTGGAACGTGGCAACACCACACCCTGAACTCTTCCCAGGAGACAGAATGCCAAATACCCCTGGCACTGACCCCAGCCCTGTTTTAGACCACAAGGTGTATTTTTAGAAATCATGGGAATGTTCCGTGCAATTCTCACGTGGCCCCACAACAAGCATCTCCAAACATCAGACCTGCTGCATGGCCACTAGGGCCTGAAAACCTTTTAAAGCCCTGTATGATGGTCACAGCTCTCAAAAACCATCTTTGGCCAAGTTCTCAATACACTCAACCTGGGGACTAACAAAGTAATTCTACTCAATTACATTATACGGCTCGCTTATCAGCAAAGACCTTCCTTCCCACTTCACCTGCATCAACAGCAAGCTTAGGATCAGAAAATTACATACAATGTATACGTTTCTGTATATAAACATGACACACACATGCGTGTACAGGTGCACACAGGTATTCACACTTTGGTAGCTCAGTTCAATCCAATTGGGCTGAGGAACAAGCCTCAAAACCGCGCTGTGAAGGAAACACGGTGAAAAGAAACAAACCACAGCTGTTCGGAAGAGAAGGGCAGGTGAACAATAATACTTACTTTTTTTTTTTTCCTTTAAGGTGGACTTACTCTTTTCATTACATACCTGAAGCCCTGGCTGCTCCCAAAACAGCGGAACAGAGCCCCTGATCTGGACAAAAGACGACACTCCATCATCCATGTAAATCGTCTGCACCGCAAGGAAACATAAAGGAAAAGTATTCCTCAATGAAACTGAATGTCCTGGGGCCGGGTAACGGGATCCGGCCACCTGAGACCCGACACCGGCCAGAATGAAGGGCAGACAGCGGACTTCTGCGCCCTCTGCTCCTCTGGCCAGCGTGGCCTTGCTGTTCCCTGACCCGCAGGCCGGCCCCGTGTGCTCACGGGCATGCTGGCAGCCGACCAGCCTCAGAGGAGCCTGGAGCGGGCCTGGGGCCTCCAGGGGAGGGCTGCAGCCAACCGGGAATAAACACAGCCTTTCCCAGCTCCCTGGAAAGCCCAGCAAGGCCTCCCCACACCCCAGTTCAGCAATAGAAGCAAAAGTACTCCGGAATTTAACTGAGACCTTCCTTAGAGCCTTCTATTTTCACCTTGTCACCTAGCCAAGTAGCAGCGGGCAACTGGAAAAGGATGGATGAAATGAACAAGCTACAGCCAAAAGACCTAGGTGACTACACTTGTCAGCCCTGCACTTGACAAGGCAGGCTTGAACTTGTAGGTGCTCCTGGCCCTGTGCCACCGTGTTCTTCAACCCGACACTAAGTCCACATACGCTGCATGGAAGCAAAGGATACTTACATGCTAAAGAACAGACCACCTCCTCTCCCCCCACACACACGGTTACTGCAGAATGTACCAACTCCTCATGTGCCCGTGGGCCCCCTCAAACCGTAGTGCTGGGTAGTTTTAAAGGGACAAAAAGTGCAGGTCCGAGCATCACGAGGGGACACTGTGGCAGTTATCAGATGCACTGCCCTTTATCTGAGTAATTCTACCCTGGCCTGGCAGGGCCAGCCTGGCCAACCCTGCTGATCCTTTCCATTTCTTACCAGGCTGCTCCCTTACAGGGTAGCTTTCCATGCTTCTAGATCACGCTCAGATCACACATGCATTAGTAATTCTGCAGCGCAGGACCTGAACATCAGACCTGCAGGTCCCCAGACAACAGGAATGACAAGCCTGGCAGCCACAGAGCTGAGCGAAACTCCTATCCCCTAATTTCCAAAGGGAAAAGCACTGGTTGAGAACTTCTCTGTTTCCAGATACTGACTACCAGCAAATTTGCTAGCCCTTACTATTTTACTAAAAATAAACCAAAAAACAAAAAAGAAAGAAAAAGGAGAAAGTAGCAGATTGCTTAAACTACCGTAGGCATCACTGGCTACCCTGAGATTAAGAGCATATGGGTCTAGGGGCGCCTGGGTGGCTCAGTCAGTTAAGCATCTGACTTCGGCTCAGGTCATGTTCTCATAGCAACATGAGTTCGAGCCCCGTGTTGGACTCTGTGTTGACAGCTCAGAGCCTGGAGCCTGCTCTGGATTTTCTTTTCTGCCCCTCCCCCAATTACTCTCCCTCTCTCTCCTTCAAAAATAAACATTTTAAAAATATATTTAAAAAAATTAAAAATAAAAGAGCACATGGGTCCGGGGGCACCCGGGTGACCCAGTCGGTTGAGTGTCCCCCACTCTTGATTTTGGCTCAGATCATAATCTCACAGTTTGACCCCACGTCAGGCTCTGCGTTGACAGCTCGGAACCTGCCTTGGGATTCTCTGTCTTCCTCTCTCTGTGCCCCTCCCGTTTGTGCGCTTGCTCATGCTCTCTCAAAAATAAACATTTTTAAAAACCTTAAAAAAATAAAAATAAAGAAAGAACATACGGATTCAGAATGCTGAGAAAGAAACCAATTTAGCCAACATTTCTCTATAAAGATAGCCCTCAGCAGTGCCAGGACATGATTTAAGCTATGGAACTATGACCCTTCACTCAAACACATGCTAATGCAGCTATTTCCAGCATTAGACCACGCTCCTCTTGAGCTAGAACTTGCACAGGCAGAACCAGCTTCAGAAAACACCCGCCGAGAGTCCCCACACCCTAGACCCCACTCCTGGGAGAGGAAGGAAAGATGCCTCTGGATTTCTCCACTGCTCCCTCCCACATGAAGACTTTCTAGTTCTCTGTCCTGTTCATCATCAGGGCCACCTTCTTTGTTCCCAAGGTAGTAAGACAAACCTGACCATCAAACACCAGCAGTGGATTTGTGGTGCTTTCCTTTTCTGAGCTAAAGAACATAGGTTTTAATACTAGTGGCAGACTGATGCCTCAACTCACAGAGGGCATCTGGATCCCAGGGGAAGGAGAGGAGGGTGGAGTGTGAACGTGGGTCAGCACGTGGGCTCTGGGACAGCACCTTCCACCTGCCAGCTTCCATGTGCCCTGCAGGGTGACCCTGGGCATGTTAACCACGTTGGGCCTCGATTTCCCTCTCTCAAGGGAGTTACTGCCATCTGGTCCCAGGGAGGAGTAAATGAGTATCAAGGGAACGGGATCCCAGTGCTGGGCAGTGGCTCATGGCTCTTCAGGCCAGGGAAGCACTGCCCAGGAGTGTGGACGAGGCCCCTGCAGACGACTGACCAGGGCAGGGTCAGAGCACCGGGGGAGCAGGGCTTAGGCTGTGGGGACAGGGAGTGTAGGGTCAGACAAGGGGTGGGAGGGAGACCACAGGGCATTTCAGGAAGGAGGGAGTCCACCATGGCTAAGTGGTGGTGAGGCCAGGCCTGGGACCCTCCTGGTCTTGTCTTGGCAACTCTGAGAAGCCCCTTTCACAGAGTGGTGGGAGCAGAAAGCCAGCGACCCTGAAGAGAAAGGGATAATGCAGGAAGACTCACAACCCAGCAGATACACTTTTGTCTTCTATTTGCTGAACTTGTACCTCCAGGTGAGGCATTTACAAGCCAATTCTTTCCAAGTCTGCTGCATTCTTGGGAGGACACGCAGTCATCCTGCCCTCCCTGGATTAATCAGTGGCCTTATCTTCAATAGCCAAATATTTTTCATCTTTTTCACTTTTGATAGACCAAAGGGACTTTTTTGGTTTTGTCTTTCTGCATGGTGAGTCACAGCTGCAGAGCAATCCCACCAGGTATGACTCACGGCAGAGCTGAAAGGACTCCAGGTTTCTTCCCAGGGAGACTGAGATGTGGTCCACACCTGCACACACGCATGCACACACACCACACACACAAATGCACACACACGAAACACCCCCCACGAACATGCACTCACACCACACACAAATGCACACACATGAAATACTCCCCCCACAAACACGCACTCACATACCACACACAAATGTACACACACACACAACCCCCCCCCACACACACACCCCCCAACATGCACACACATACAGCCTGCCTTGGAGAAGAAAGCTTGTTCCTTCCTCTTAGGAAAAATGTTAAAGCAAGGCAGAGTGGGTGCACTGAAAGCACCCCTCTCTTCTGGCTCCCTGAGTGTTTAATTCAGGGGAGACCCTGCCTCACAGGACCAGCCTGCTCTGTCCTGCCATTTGCAAAGGAGCACAGCGTGGCAATTCATGAGCCGCCTTCATGCATTTACTGAAGGACTTCCACTCCCAGGTGGCCACAAGCTTGGGTCTGAAGAGTCGCACTTCTGTAGCAGGGTCCTCAGCCAGACGTGACCTATGGGCAGCCACCGAGGGTGGGGGTGGGGGCAAGCAGTCCCAGCTGGGGCTCCTTCCCGCTGTGGCTCCACGCCAATCTCCTCCAAGATGCTGCCTACCACTCTCTGGTGACGAACCCACATTTCAAGGCCCGCCATTTCTTCAAACGTCAGGTCACAAAGCAGGCGACACCATGCTACTTGGAAGAATGGCCCCCACTCTGCCTACTGCATCAGTCTGATTCCAAGCCCGCAGGATGCGATCAGTGCACAATCTGCCGTCACCAGGAGCAAAGCCACCAAGACTGCAGGGAGGTACACTCTGCCCCGGGACACCATGCGGACCCGGACCTCACGGTCTCTGGCCCGCAAATGTGGGGGAGCAGAGCATGCAGGGCCCCCGTCAGATCCCCGCAGCCCTGGATGGGCCAACTTCAACGGGGTTACAGGCTTCCCAGACGCTTACTGTGCATCACATGTCACGTGCATCTCCCCAAGCTGAGCAAAGTGGATGCCGCAGGCTGAGCTCCCTCCCCAGGAGGATGCTCAGAAGTGCCTTCACCAGCGGGAGGTAGGGGAGGGGAGGAAGGCAGCACTGTGCTTGGCAGGAACACTGGTTAAGTACATTATTTCACTGAGGAAAAGATTTTTATGTTATAAAAAAAACAATTTAGATCAACCCTAAGTACTTCTATTGCTACAGAGTGCCGCAAACAAAACCATTCCCTGATGGCAGGGACAGAGAGCAAGGGGCTCTCTCGTGCCAGTGGGAGCAACACGAGTCTCTTGAGTCTCTTGCTTCCCGGGAGCACCTGCCTTCCTTCAGCCACGCTCATCCTGCCTCTGAGAACATTTCAGAAAAGGGGACGATGCACCTACAGCAGACGCTGCCTGGAGCTGGCTTCGGGGAGCGGCTGGTGACCACGCCCCCTGGGGAGCTGTGCTGGGTCCCCAGGGTATCATCAGGGTGTCCCTCAGCAGGATGCTTTCCTGGGGGAAGCACACGCTTTCACCACTCTCCTCAGTTTCATCTGTGTCCTCTTCTCCCCCGGTGGCTTCCCTACCCGGTGCTCCGTGTGTGTCTCCCCAACCTCACTTGTCTGTTGGCTTTCCCTTCTCCCTGCAGGCAGGACCCTGCAGCTGAGCGCCAGCCGAGGGAGGCACTCCCAGGAGGCTGAAGGCACCTGTCCTGTTCCTGCTGCGTCCCTGCCTGGGCAGGCTCACCATCAACATCAGCTGAGGGGCTCAGGGTTGGCTCCCGTGTTGCCAATGAGGACACATGTGGAATCACCTCTGGGCACTGAGTCCTCCCCGCCGCCACCCCCACCGTGGTGTTCACACTGTCTGGGGCTCTCTGAAGGCACGAATCATCCTGGGCGCCTACTTCCCACAGCGGAGAGCCTGTGGTCTGTCGGGAGTAGCCCCACAGAGAACAGCTTTGGGTGCGAGGCCAGCACAACCCCCTTGCCCTGTTACCTGTCTGGTAAAAGTGACATCACCGTGGGGCCAAGTAGCTACATGTTGGTCCCGGATGGGGGCCGCATTCCCAGCTGCCTGCCATCTCTGGATGAAATAACCAGAGCAAAGGCCCCAGCCCCAACCAGTCTATAGAAAAATGAGAAAAGCAGACACTACTGAGATTTTTTTTCATAAAGCTAAATGTGCTGCGTTTAGAGCACAATTCTTTAACATTGAATTATGTCTTTGTTATGGGTCGAATTGTGTCCCCCAAATAGACATGTTGGAGTCCTAATCCCAGCACCTTGGAATGTGACCTTATTTGAAGGCAGTCACTACAGATGCAGTTAGTAAAGATAGGGCACACTAGATAGGGTGGGTCCCCTCGTTACAGGGCAAAGGGACATTCCGGAAGAGGACAGCACGTGGAGGTGAGGCAGAGACAGAGGGCTGCGACCACGGGGCCCTCCTCTAGAGGGAAGAGACAGGAAGGATCGTCCTCTAGAACTTTCAGAGGGAGCACAGTCTTGCCAGCCCCTGGATTTTGGACCTTTGGGCTCCAGAACCGTGAGACAATCAATTCTAGTTTTCTTAAGCCCCCTGTTTGTGGCACTTTCTTACAGCAGCCTGAGGAAACGCCTACCACTGACTTACATTTTCAGTGTTAACGTGCCTAATCTTTCAGGAATGACGGTGAAAGGGAGGACAGCTGCTTTTCTGATGAGTAAGATACAACAGAGGAGACCCGAGACCCCGATTTGTTTTTTTTAAATGACTGAGTTTCTTTGGCCATAAATTTTGACTTTTTTTTTTTTTAAGTTTATTTATTTACTTAGAGACAGGCAGTGGCCTGCCCCCAGTTCCCGGCACTGCACCCAGCCCATAGCGGGAGATAAACAATAAAGATTTGTTGAACGAACTGCATGATTCAAAGGCTCATAACCCAAGGATAAAAATTGGGATGGAAATGCAGGTAACGGGAATGCAGGTGGGGCATGTGAACAAAAGGAAGTAGTTTTCATCGTGTACACACGAGCGAGAAAAAAGAAACTGGCCTTCGTTTAGGGCCCGTGTTTTCTCTGACATTTTTAACCAGATGTTACTTATGGCCTCATCTGCATCCAGGAGAGCAGGCAGAGTGAACAGAAGTCATAGGCAAGAAACTGCCCTTGGTGCTCATCGTTAGCTCCTGTTCCAAAGTCCTCCCACTCAGCACCTGACTCTAGGAGGACCTCCTCCCCTGAAGCCCAAGCCCACGGCTGCTGACACAGAGAAAGCAGGTGCTCCCTGTTGGGATGAGCACTGGGTGTTGTATGGAAACCAATTTGACAATAAATTTCATGA
>NW_026057580.1:110006764-110011050 GCF_023721935.1 Panthera uncia | reverse complement strand
GGGGAAGGGAAGGGGAAGGGAAGGGGAAGGGAAGGGGAAGGGAAGGGAAGGGAAGAAAGAAAACAGGTGCTCAAATCCGTGAATGACCTGGGCTAAAGTCCTGGTAGGAAACACCTCTCCCAGCTGCAGGAAGGAGGGGTTGCAGAGACACATCCCCACTAAATAAACACAGGCTGTTTGCAGCTTGACAGCCACAGCCACACTGCACCTGTGCCTTTCGTGGGGGCTGACCTTACTTACAATTTATTCTACCTGTTAGTCCACCAAGTGGCATTATCCTACAGATCTGCCACCCAGAGAGGGGGGAAAAAAACCAGTGTGAGACAGCATCTCTGGGAATGAGAACAGAATTTAGGGGCAAAAAAAATCAATGAGAGACTAAGCAGATGGTTATATTCAAGGAAGCTGAAAGCAAATGCCGCTTAACGCTCAGATTTCACAACTCCCAGGTGCTAAGAGGTGCTCTGGTTGATTTAGAATGAAAACCTGTTTGTTCCCTCATCCTCGCCGTATTGATCTACTTTTTGCCTTAAGATCCTGTTGGATCATCCACCACCTGCCCTCTTAAACAGCCTGCCACCCTTTATGACCACGGCAAAAACGCCTGCTTCCTTTTAGCTGCAAGTACCTCGGGTGAGCAGAAGCAGATCAAGAAAGCCGCCCCCGGCAAACCGGAGGCCACACTTGCAGGCAGAGCCCCTGTGACTCACTCTGTTCTCCAGAGGAAGGAGCCATGATCCCCAGAAACGACCTCCAAACATGCCTGGCCTTCTTCTGTCCCAAATGGAAACGCACGTGCGCGGCTGCGTCCCCGCCGCACCACCGGGCTTCACTGACCTGCTCTGTCTCCACGAAGTTGGATACGTGGCCGTCGTCGTTCACGCCGCGGGTGTGGAAGCGAGCGCCGGCGCGCTCGCAGCTGATGCGGGAAATGAGGCAGGCCTTGGCCTGCTTGTGTGAAGCGTAGACGGTACGGATGGACACCACCCCGCAGATGACCTTCAGCAGCCAGTCACAGCAGCTCACCTGGTGCTGCCTCAGGGGCACGTGCAGCAGCTGGTTCCTGCAAAGCGGAGCCCACAGAACCTCGGGTCGGCACACACGCTCCCGGAAACACTGTGCCCAAAGCAAGTGGGGCGGGGCCCCCGCAGGATGGGGTGCAGGTGCCCGCCATGAACTTGGCGCTCCGGGCGCGTGGCCCGGAGGTTCACATGCTTCCGAGACCCCCACCCCCGCAAGCAGCGGGCCGCGGAGCCCCATAGCAGCAGCAGCAGCAGCGGGGACGGCCTGGAGCCGCTGCGGAAGTCCGTATCGGCGAATGGAAGCCGAGCCAGGAGTGCGAGCCAACCATCACCTTCCAGGGACTGTCAGAGAAGCCTCCCTTTAGATCCCTGGCCTCCGCACTTTTAAATCAGAAGTCCCATCAGTCAAAAAAATTAATCATAGGTTTTGCCCTTAAATAATAAATGATAAAAATAATCATTAAATACACGTATGCTGGCTTAAATTACATACGTAACACATGAGGTCTATCCTGTCCCAACGAGAGCACTAGGAAGCAATCCAAAATAAAAAAAGGAGACAAAAATAAAACAAGGAAAGTTCCAGCCCTCCTCCCTACACCCGTGGATTGTTCTGGGCCTCTGGGGACCCCTGGTGTCCGTGATGATAAGGAGGGGGATAAAAGCCAACATTTACCAAGGGCACTGAGCACCATTCTAAGTGCTTTGGGATGGATTGGCTCACTTCATCCTCCATAGGCCCTATGTGAAAGCTATTACCATTCAGCCCATCTTACAGATAGAGAAACTGAGGCACGGAGAAGTGAAGGACTTGCCCAAGGTCACAGAACCAGCAAGCAGCAGCGAGCAGCTGGGAGCCTGCCCTCTTCACTGCTCTGCCAGGCCCAGGCCTATCTCCTCTCCCAGTGAAGGCCCCACGCGTACAGCCACACCCCTGCTGGCCACAGCCTTCTGCTCTGTCTCAGCTTCCCCACACCCACTCGACCTTACTCCGCTCAAGCGGCCTCTCTGAGAAATGAGGCCTCGGAGGGGTGCCAGGACCCCCGACCCCGCCGGCTGAGCTCCATTCCAGGTGCTCAGGGCACAGAGCAGCACCTTCAGATGCCTCTCAGACCCTCCCAGGGAGGCAGGAGCCTTCACAGAAGACTCTCTCCCATGGGGTAGTAAGCAAATCTAGATCACAATGCCCTATCTGTTTAAAAAAGGCAGCACTGTTCCTGCCCTAGAGCCTTCCTCAAAGAGAGCAGCCTTCTCTCATTTCTTCCAAAGCGTGTTGTGCTCCTCCTTGTCTCCGGTGGCTCCTCCCAGCAGCAGGGACTCCCCAGGTCTCAGGCCAGGCTCCCCCACTGTGAGCACAAACACTTGCACCTGGCGCTGAGACACGGAGCCCCCCCCCCCCCCCCAGGGAGTGGCCACGTGGGTCCCCTTCTGAGCTCTCGCTGCCACAGTGCTGGTCTGCCTGAAAGATGACAATCACCGAGACCTCCTTTACAAAACACATTTTCCTCTGAATCACTCTCTAAAATTCAGACGATGAACCTGCTTTAGTAGCAAATTAAATCTGCATATGGTATCAAGGCAAAGCCTCCAGAACATTCCAGTCTTCCGGCCCCACAGCTATGGCAGCCGTCAGTCACCAGAGGTCAGGTAAAGGAGGCTTTTGCCAAATAGTCAACTCTGAATCCCTGTTTGTAGTCACACTGGCCTGGCGCTCTGTAGGAGGACGGCTCCTTTCCTCGGAGGGAGAGACCCAGATCTGTGAAGGAAAAGTGCTTTGAGTTTCCTCCCAGGCTTCCATTGTTCTGGGAGGCAGTTATCAGTGGGGTCAATTACCAGCCAGGAAAAACCACTTCACGCTGCCCAACGCGCTCCCTCGTTCACCAGCCACGTTCAGCGTTGACCCCATCTGACTCTAGATGTGGGTCCAGACCTGGAACACAGCACCCCAAATGGTGGGTTTAGGCAGTCAAGCCCGTGACCACTCAGTCAAGGCTGACTCAGTTGTGGTCAGTTCCGTGGGCGCCGCCCAAACACCACGCCCTGGAGGGTGGCGCGGCCCGGCAGCCCGGCGCCCTCCACAGCCGCCGCCCCCTCTCAACTCAAGATGGAGTCTGGCGTCCACGTGGGGCGTCCTCCCTTCCCAAGCCCCTCTCGGCCTCCGCTTCGTGGATCTCCACTCTCACTGTTTTCTGTGGGCCTCAAGTCTCCAGCCACAGAGCTGGCAGAAGGAGGCCTGACGGGGGCAGTCAAAAGGTGCCGGGGCCACCCCGTTTCCCCGGCATCCCCTATGGTCCTTCGATGTTGCCAAGCACGTTACAGCCTGTGACACCTCGCTCCGCTCCTTGCCTGGAAGTCTTCGTTGAGAGTGGCTCCGTGGCCTTAGTACAAATACTCCTCGTAATCC
The DNA here is from genome assembly GCF_023721935.1 of Panthera uncia. Classification (NCBI taxonomy): domain Eukaryota; kingdom Metazoa; phylum Chordata; class Mammalia; order Carnivora; family Felidae; genus Panthera; species Panthera uncia. The sequence continues at coordinate 110,007,624 of NW_026057580.1, read as the reverse complement.
ACAGCCCTTGTATCCCTGAGCTCAGCTGACCTCAGGGGCACGTGCACCAGCTGGTGCCTGCAAAATGGAATTAGTGATTCACAGAAACACCGTCTCCTGGACCTGTCACTCAGAGACTGGTCCTCGAACCGCAGCGCAGGAGCCACATCATCATCTTGCTAGAGACGCTGAGCCTTGGGCCCCAGCTCAGACCCGCTGAATCAGAATCTGCCTTTTAACAAGAAGAGCAGGAGATTCACAGATGTTTTAGCGTTTGAGCACCTTACTGCCCCCGCAAACTCAACAAAACCAGAAGGCCCAAGAGGATCTGAGGGTAGAGAATGCTGGGGCCCACGGAAGGAGATGGTGAAGCCCCCTCCTCCAGAGACAAGTCGGGCCTGGGTGAGGGTCTGAAGCACCAAGGGAAAATGTTTATCCAGTGATCCTTACGACTTTCTGTGTTCGGGCAAAGGGAGAGAGGCAGATACAAAAAAAAAAAGGATGTGAATAAGCCTCACCGACCCTGTCTTAGGGCTGGAAAACGGGCCGAGCTCCAAAAGGCCAGGACTGGGATTCTAAGAACAGCCCAGTGTGTAAAGTACATTGGAGCAATTTCTACAGCAGGATTTTCATCACGTTGGCTTCTGACTCACTTCCCACACGTCTCCTGGTCCATCTGAGAGGTACGGCATCATTGACAACCTAGGCCTGGCACCAGTCTATGTAAATCACTGTGCCCCCCTCCCCCAGACCTGCCAAGGTCAGGATCCCCAAGGCCCAGAAAGGGCCATAGATAATTTACATACTTATATAGTCATCCACACCTAGCTAGGTCCGTGAAAGAGCACCCAGATGACCCTAAACATACAGAAATCCAGGCA